>NC_085136.1:296395053-296657939 GCF_035046485.1 Aedes albopictus | reverse complement strand
AGGACGGAAGGGAACACCATCTTGAAGAGCTGTTTGATTGCCGGTTTGGGTTAGCTTTATTCCCCAGGCGACGTCGTCGTCGTCGTCCATCGCCGACTGGATGATGACTGTGATTGGTATAAAATACGCATCGAGCACGCGTTCACGCGCGATCACGATCGGTCGTTGTGGTGCTTATTGCATCATAAATACAAACACACACACCAACCCCTGCCCCGGTTGGTCTCCGGGTGGGTTTCCACATTCAAATTCCGGTAACGGCTTCTCACCAGCTCTCAGACGATGATGGATGCCGCAAAATCGATGGAAGAAAAAGTTGCGACTCTGGGTAGCGAAGCGGATACACATTCTACGATGGGGACCAGTTTTGCGCCGGGTACCTACGATCCTTGTTATCTAATATAGGAGGAACGAGAAGACCATTTGGACTGACTCAAAGTAGGAGGTATGGTTTCTTTCTGGTGCGGAATGAAGTTGTTGTCGTTTGAATTTTTGGATACCCGCCTCCGATGGATCCATTGCCCGAAAGTGAAAGGTATCAATTTGTCTTCGGGGGATTCAATAATGGATGGCATCTTGGCACTGGGAAGACTTCATCAATTATGCCGCCGACACGCGTCATATGCGCCTCGGAGAATCAGACGACACAGTAATGCTGTTCGACATAATGGACGCCCACCAAGATGGTAAGAGTCATGAAAAAAATTGAACGAACTAGGTTGCTTTAAAACTTTTGACTTAATATGACACTAAGGCGTGCACTAATCCTCTCTCCTCTTCTTGGCGTAACGTCCTCACTGGGACAAAGCCTGCTTCTCAGCTTAGTGTTCTATGAGCACTTCCACAGTTTTTAACTGAGAGCTTCCTCTGCCAATGACCATTTTGCATGTGTATATCGTGTTTTTTTTTCCTTCTAAACCATAGGGGGATAATCTGCACAACAGACACCCTAACAGAAGGTTAGGGTAGTGTAGGTCTGACAGGCCGTCTTCTACAACAAAAGTAAAATCCAGGACTACTCTCTCCTCGTACCCACTAAACCATTCCTATGGTCGCCAAACCCTACGTCTCTCCGGAACCACCAAGTAGGGAATTGCTACAGAGAGGGGCTAGTGCACATCGCACCCACAAGGTTAGCTGCGTAGCCTGCAGCAACGAACATCGATGACTCACTTTGGAGAGTCCATCACGGTAGCATGCTGGCGCTTAGCCAGTTTCCCGAGTGTGTATATCGTGTGGCAGGCACGAAAATACTCTATGCCCAAGGAAGTCAAGGAAATTGCCTTTACGAAAAGATCCTGGACCGATCGGGAATCGAGCCCGTCACCCTCATCACGGTCATGCTGAATACCCTTGCGTTTACCGCCTCGGATATATGGGCCCCAAAAAATCTTGCTTAAAGCTACAAAGTGTTTAAAGTCCATTGAACCCGGAAACATTGGCCCGGTTTTTTTCCGTCGCAACATCAAGACATTCAATTTCAATTTCACAAAGAAACTTTGAAGGCACAAATCTGACGAATAATTTTTCGTCATTGGTTTAAACCATCGCACCAAGTTGCATATATCTTTGCATAGATAGATAGATAGATAGATAGATAGATAGATAGATAGATAGATAGATAGATAGATAGATAGATAGATAGATAGATAGATAGATAGATAGATAGATAGATAGATAGATAGATAGATAGATAGATAGATAGATAGATAGATAGATAGATAGATAGATAGATAGATAGATAGATAGATAGATAGATAGATAGATAGATAGATAGATAGATAGATAGATAGATAGATAGATAGATAGATAGATAGATAGATAGATAGATAGATAGATAGATAGATAGATAGATAGATAGATAGATAGATAGATAGATAGATAGATAGATAGATAGATAGATAGATAGATAGATAGATAGATAGATAGATAGATAGATAGATAGATAGATAGATAGATAGATAGATAGATAGATAGATAGATAGATAGATAGATAGATAGATAGATAGATAGATAGATAGATAGATAGATAGATAGATAGATAGATAGATAGATAGATAGATAGATAGATAGATAGATAGATAGATAGATAGATAGATAGATAGATAGATAGATAGATAGATAGATAGATAGATAGATAGATAGATAGATAGATAGATAGATAGATAGATAGATAGATAGATAGATAGATAGATAGATAGATAGATAGATAGATAGATAGATAGATAGATAGATAGATAGATAGATAGATAGATAGATAGATAGATAGATAGATAGATAGATAGATAGATAGATAGATAGATAGATAGATAGATAGATAGATAGATAGATAGATAGATAGATAGATAGATAGATAGATAGATAGATAGATAGATAGATAGATAGATAGATAGATAGATAGATAGATAGATAGATAGATAGATAGATAGATAGATAGATAGATAGATAGATAGATAGATAGATAGATAGATATTGCCGAATTCATTTGAAACTTTTTTAAGAGTCGATCTTGAAATTGAAATCATCTGAAAATTAAGCAACTGGTGACGAGCATCAAATCTGCCGTTATAGCTACGGAACGTGATCAGAAGGCACTCAAACTGAGAGCGAAAACAGCCAAGAAGTCTCTGTCGGAAGCCATGGATCGAGCTACGGTTGAAAACATGGAAACGCCGAAGAGCCACCGGAATACTCGCTTATTGAAACGGGACAAGGACACGCCTGGAGAAAAAGAAGTTCCGAAGAAACAGAGAAGCGAACAGGAGCGTGCCGGCAATCGGAGTGATGACGGATGGCGCACTGTGGAGAACCAGCAGGCGCAGAAGAAGAAGCGAAAGGAGAAAGAAGACAATAAGAAGGAAGAAAAGAGAGAACAGAAGAAGAAAGAAAACTACCAGCCCCCTAGGGAGAAGAGAAAGGGCGATGCATTGATCGTCGAGGCGAAAGACAAGAGGACGTACGCTGCTCTTCTTAGGAAATTGAAAGAGTTGGATGAAAACGTGATGAAGACCGGACGCACCCAAAAAGGAGAGATGCTGTTCGAGCTCAAGAAGGATCCGACGATTAAGTAAGAGGTCGTCGTTCAGGGAGCTTGTTGCCAAATCCCTGGGTAGCGGGCCAACGTGAGAGCCTTATCACAGGAGACGGTGGGTGGTTGAAGTCAAGGATCTGGACGAGGTTACGACCGATGAAGATCCGAAGCGTGCATTGAGCGAGCAGTGCAACGTGGAAGGACCGATGGTGATTCGGATAAGGAAGTTGTATGGAGGCACCCAGACGGCGACAATTCGATTGCCAGCGGATACTGCCAACAAGCTGATGGTATCTGGCAAGGTTAAAGTTGGATGGTCGTTGTGCTCACTGCGATTGGCTCCATGCTACAAATGATTGGAGTATGGTCAATAGGCAAGAAATTGCAAGGGCCTTGACGGGTCAGGACGATGCTGGAGTTGCGGTGGAAATGGCCACGTTGCTCGATGGTGTGTTCGTTCCTCATCGTTTGTTTACCCAGACCAAGGATCCAATACCAAAAAAACCAACGTAACAACGTCATCTACAAGATACCCTGCGGAGATTGTGATGCAAGCTACGTTGGACTAACCACCACCACGCTGAAGAAACGAATAGGACACCACAGAAGCGACATGACCAAATTAGACAGACTAATGAATGACATCGAAAACAACAACAACGACGACAACTACAACAGCTATGAACTCGGCCGACTAAAAGAGAGAACAGCTCTCTTACTGCATTCGGCCGACAATAAACATCGTTTCGATTTGGACAGAACGGAGATACTCGACTGCCATCGACGTTTCTCTGCTCTCCCCGTTCTAGAAGTGTGCCACATTATTAACACAGACAGGACGGTAAACAAACGAAGCGACTGCGACAGCTTAAGTATGATATATGCAGGAATATTACACACACTAAAGACAAGAACCAAAACAAACCACGTAGATAGGCAAATAACTGACATCACTAACACTATCGACAATGACACCCAATAGGAAACTAAAACCCACAGAACTTGTACGCAACATTCAAACAAATTTCTGACTGGAATCAAATTGACGGTTCAAAATTAGAATAGCATAGTTACGATCAGAGTAGTGACCCGTCATACAAAACTTCCCAGTTTTCCTGACAAAAATAGTTAGTAATGTCTTAAATGTTATGTAAAATTGTTTATTTCTATCATTGTTTGTAAAATTGTAGGAAATTGATGAAGTCCGTCCAAAATTTGACTATAATTCATGTGCAATTCATACCACTAGACGAAGAACGATATTTCTGTAAGTTGTGTTCACCTTTGTAGTTTTTCTGTTTGTCTTTAATATGTACTACGTCCAATTTGTTTAAATAGAACCCTTGAGAAAGATGGCATAGTCCATCGAAACGTCGGGCATCGAAAATATATATCGTTTTGACTGCACCGGAGACTGCGATGCCGAAAACCCCCAAGTACAAAATTACCAGTCGATAGCATCCACAAGTTTATTAACCATATTGGGATTAAAGTCTGCTCAGCAGATAAAAATGTTGACTTGATTTCTTACACCAAGAGCATCAGACTTGCAAGTCTTACAGCATGGGTTCACTTCCAAACAAAATTAATTTATGCAATTCAGTATCATAATTTACATTTTATATAATTCATTTTGGTATCATAATGACCAATTTTTCCGAACTGGTTCATTATGCAACTGAAATGCGTTGCATAATGAAAAATAGTTGTATAATGTTCATAATGCAACTCATTTGAGTTGCATTATGAACATTATACAACTCAAATGGATTGCATTATGAAAAAATCATTGCATAAAATTTTGTATGGAACTCGTTGCAAAACTCGATTTTTTCAGCACTCTTCGTATTTATCCAACTCGGCAAGCCTCGTTGGATAAATGTACGACTCGTGCTGAAAAAATCATCTTTTTGCAACTCGTTACATAAATAACTATTGTTTTACTTTCTGGCGTAGCAAAACAGCCCGCTGCTGATTCGTTTCCCACATTCACCTACCAACATGTCACAAAAAACAGCTGAAATTGAATGAAATGAAGAAAATTAAACATGATTAACATCTCTGCTGCCACCAGAAGTACGGTTGCCCGTAGGTATAAGTCAACTTTGTAAGGATGGCAAAAGCATGGAAAAAGCCGCGGGTTAGAAATGATTAATTCCCATTGTATTTGCGTTTGATGATTTTCCACCTGGAAACACTCGGTGGCTGACGACGAAGCTGTTTGTCTTAAGTTTGTTAATGGTGTTTTTATCGCTCGTCGGTGGGGAACTTAGCTGAGCCGTATAAATTAGCTCACTTTTTTGCAACAAAATCTGCGCGATAGTTACGAGGGACAAAGATGTTACCATCTGAACAAAAATCATCTGACGACTTGCTACACGTAATCGAAAATCGATTACGGTATCACAGACACACCGCTGTGCCTGTGGCCCATTTAGCGCTCAATCTCTGCCTTGGAACGCAACCACTTCATCGTGAACTACACACATAACAACGGCAACGTTGATGACTTTTTCATGTTGGTGATTCCTTCCAAAAAAACATTTCACTTTCCTTACAACCAGCGCAGCAGCAGTGCGTGATTGTTTCAGTCCAGTTTTTTTCCCCTGCTTCGACTGACCGCCAACCGGACTGAAAAATTTTCCACGATCCAGCCGGCTGTGCTGTGAGTACCCCTCGCTGGTTGGCGCAGCTTGCATGATTATACGGCCGGCCGCGCAGGCAGCCCTAAGAATACCTCCCGTCATAATTGGACCTCTTTGTGTCCGACGATGATGGTCTTGTTGACCGCTGGCTGCTGCTTGGGGCTGTTACGTAAAAATTTCGAACAATTTCAAATTGAAAATCAAACCATCCGTTCGTGATTGAGACTTTGGTTTTGTTGTTGTCTGTTGTAAGGGTCTCTCCAGTTTAAAATGTTTTGAGCTGGTTACGGACCTTATCGGAGGTAGATGCCGCCGATGCCAGGTTTGAGGTACGGTGGCTACGGGATGTTGTTTGAAGTTACGCTCCAAGTCTCCCACGGCCGGGCGGAACGCAAAGTGCACATGCGTGTGATCTTGGCAATGTGATGAGTGTTTACTTTGCTGCTACACCACCAGCCGAACGGAACTTCGCCTGGCCGCTGCATAGTGGCAGTGAGTTGCAGGAACTTGACATGGCAAAACCAGCTGGTAGGTATAACTTTTGGGAAGTGTTGACTGGTGGTGGATACACTTTATTTTAGGGCAAAATGCGTCGAAATGTTTCCGAGTTCAATAGAGGATTTTCATGGATATCTGGGGTCACCACTGCTAAACATTTTCGTACTAAAAAAAATTCCAAGAATAAAAAGATCCTAGTTGATTGATATATGCGAGTCAGCCATCCGAGCCTTTAAACGGTTTTTAAGTGGTACACCCTTAAGTAGATAGTACAAGAAAGTAACATTCATAACTGTATTTTAATAAATTGATTCATATTCGTAAGAATTAGAATAGGAATATATTTGACATTTTACCATCCGTCGTTCCAGAGATAATGTCCTTTCGAATCAGACCACTGTGCCCTCGCAAAGTTGCATTAATTTTCAAACCAAGCAAAAAGCTCTCCGCGCCACGCCGCTTCAAAGATCACGATGATGTTATTACCGGCTAATAGGATTTCACATAAAAACTTGAAAATTGCGTTACATAAACGCCACCGGGGGCACGCGAGCAAGAGAGAGAGGAGCATCGAATCGAAAACCTATAAGGTACTCAAACGCTCAAACCCTGCGGACTCGAAGCCGAAGACCATGTATGGCTTTGGTTGCCGCACGCGGTACGGTGATGCTAATCGAGTTTTGTCGGTGTTTGGTGCTCTCCTGTGTGGCAGCTGGATTGGTTTGTGGTCCCATGATGTACGTAGGCACAACAACGTAACGCTGCGCTGTTGCATCTAATGCTTGCCTGTTGCTCGATGGTGGCGATTGAACTTGGATTGGGCGCTGAAGGAAGTTCAAGAGACTGACCGGGGTCCGCGAAGAAGTGAACAGTGGCGAATATAGGGGAGCGAAAATGATTCTTTTTTTTACTGAAGTTGTTTAGGTCTGGATGCACGCTGTTGCTCCCTATACACTAAAATTTGTTTAACCACTAGAACCTTGCAGAGAGTGTCTAGGTTCGATTCTTCATTCTTTCAGGATCTTTTCGTGAAGAAGAATTCATAAATAACGTTTTATTGTTTATCAATTTTCTGCTCTCCAGTTTATATTTTTTTCGGGTCTCCAGTTAGCCTAGTGGTTAAGGCTATGCATCACCAATCCGGAGACGGCGGGTTCGCTTCCCGTTCCGGTCGGAAAAATTTCTCGATTCCCTGGGCATAGAGTATCATTGTACTTGCCTCACAATATACAAATTCATGCAATGGCAGGCTTCAATTAATAACTGTGGAAGTGCTTAAAGAATACTAAGTTGAAGCGAGGCAGGCCAAGTCCCAGTGGAGACGTTAAGCCTCAAATAAGAAGAAGGTGTTTATCAATTTTTTAAGCATTTTCCTGCCTCCCTGTAGGCATCTTCCCATACCTCATGCATATCTCGATACGCTAACAAAGACTGATCTTCTCCCCTACAAAAAAATAATTCTCGCAGGAGTCCTAGTGGAATTATCACAAGGAAATCAGTACCAGGAAAAATCTCGGGAAAAATCCTGGGAGGAATAACGGAAGGCTTCCCAATGAAAATCATGGAGGAATCGCTGAAGGAATCCCGAGAGGAATCCGAGGAAACCTCTAAGGAAAATCTGAAGAAATAATGGGAGTTCACGGTAGAGTTTCCTGGAGGAATAAATAAAGATATCCATGAGAAATCCCTGTATGTAAGAATCCTGGAGAAAACACTTGAAGAATTTGCCAAGGGCTGAAAGTCTCTGATCAATCAACTTGAAGAATCATCCCTGCAGAAATTAATGAAGAAAGCCCGGGAGCAAACCCGAGAGGAATATATGAAGAAATCCCAGATTGAATCTCGAAAGGAATCCCACAAAAATCATGGAGCAATCCCTGAAAAAATTCCAGAAAAAAAAAACATTGAAAGAAACGCTGAAGGAATCTCGAAAGGAATCAGTGAGTAATCAATAAAAAAAAAAAACACCGGGATGAACAAGCCTTGGGCTGAAAAACATGTTAATAAAGACAATACATATATAAATGAATAAATTCCACGAGTAATGATTGGCTTGGTGGTCTAGTGGCGACCGCTTCTGATTCGTATGCAGAAGTTCTTGGGTCCAATCCCTGGCCCGTCCCTTTCCTCCTATCCTACTTTGTATCTTTCTATAAAGACAATTACACCGTCTTCGACCTTGCGGCCTCTACAGACTGAACATTACAAACATTTGACAACGGGCAACACATATACTTTGTATCTTCTGTAGACTTTCTCCCTCTTCTCTACATATACAACTCATATATGTACATTCACATGTTCGTAGCCATCGCTAGAACAGAAATGGGTTGAAAAAGCCGTTTACCTTCCTTCCAACTTTCACAGCACAGTGTCAATCTATCATATAACGCCTACGAGCGAACTGTACCGCATTAGTTTCAGAGTAATAAATATGTACACTAATATATCACCTTACGTCCGGTATCCACGCACCAATGTGTGAACCCATTGCCAACCATATCCCACCAACACTCCTACATCCGCATGAGTTTGTGCAGGTGCAGAGGTATATTCTCGCGAGAACAAACCGTTCTGATAAACGTGAACAAACAAACGAAAATATGAGAACAAGCAAATATAAACCATGAACTGCTGTGGAAACAAACGATTGCAATAATAACTTCCTTCCCTTTCCTCACTTTGACCAGTAACCTGGCGAGGCAGACGTCATTGTCACCTAAAAATAGAAGATCACCAACACTCACACACTGAAGATGCCTGCTTAGTCCCCGGCAGATATTTGATTGGTTACTTGTGTGATTGTAGTTGGTCTGGCGATACATGAGTAGAATCCACGGGCGGTGAATCAAGCTCAAGCTCAAATGAAGAAATCCCACAAGATACCCTGGCGGAAACAAATGAATGAATCTCGGAAGCATCCCAAAATGCATTCAGAAATCTCTGAAGTTTTACCGTTAAAAACTCCGGATGGAATCCTGGAAGCAACCGCTATAGGCATGCCTGGATGACTCAGGGAAGGAATCCTGGTAAAAATCCTTGAAGAAATGGTTTAAGGAACCCCTGAAGGAAACACGGGAGAATTCTCTGAGGAAATCCCGTCAGAAATTATTAATCTCGATAGGTAGTAGGGCTGCAAAACGGAGAACATCCAACATAACTCTGGTCCTCACAAGTTCCAACCTCATGTTTCCACGGATCAAGCGATGACAGCTAAGAATTGTGTGCTTAGCTGCTAGTGCGGCCTGTTGTCCTTAAAAAAAATACAACTACACCGACTTCGACCTTGCAACCTCTACAGACTGAACATTACTAACATTTGACAACGGACAACACATATTACACCCAGTGACCCAGTGGATAAGTTTCCGTTTGATGAAAAGTTTTCCCCGACTGGAGCGGGAATCGACCCCCACACTTCGAGGCTTACGAGACACCTGAACGACTGACACCGCTAACCGCTCGGCCACGAAGCCCACTTTTAACATCAGCTAGATTGAGGAGGTACGTCTCGAGCGTCTGTTCACCAAGGGAGTACGGCTCAAACAGCGTCTGTTCTGGCATCCAGCGGCCGAGTATGAAATGTTCCTCCACCGGAAGCTATACCTTAGGTAGCAGCCCCACCACACTGGATAGGGGACCTTAGGCCAACACCTTATTGTTTTCGAAACCCTAAAACCGTTACAGATCCCGAAAACTAAAGATTACGAACTGATTCAACGGCAACGACTTTTAGCGCGAAACAACGGACAAGAATTGGAACTTGGAATGTATTAACGCTAGTCCAGCAGGGTAAACTGGCACAACTAGCCAATGAGGCATGCCGTATGAAACTTGAGATCCTAGAACTGAGCGAAGTCCGTTGACCGAACTTTGGATAGGACAGATTGGCGGCGGGTCACATTCTACTATGCTCTGGCCTACGAGGTGAACACGCTTCTCGCCACCGTTCCTGCTCAGCGCTCACGTCTACGCTGCGCTCATGAAGTGGGAACCTATTAGATTCAGAACACGGGTTCGAAACCTTACCATGATCCAATGTTACGCGAACTTTTACAGTTAACTGGATGCTGTCGTGGACAAGACTCCGAAAGGTGATATCAAGATCCTCATGGGCGACTTCAACGCGAAGGTTGGTTCCAACAACTCGGACTATGTATGAACACGTCATGACGCGTCATGGAACGTCATGGTCTCGGAGAAATGAGCGAATACGGAGAGCTGTTTGCACAGTTTGTGGCAATAATGACATGGTGATTGAGGGATCGCTCTTTCCCCATCGACCAGTGTCCAAAGTGACATGGGTTTCCCGTGATGGCGTCACGGAAAATCAAATCGACCACATCTGCATCAGCCGAAAATGGGGACGGAGCCATCTTGATGTGCGGAACAAAGGTAGCGCCGCCGACGTTGCATCTGTCCATCATCTCCAAATCGGAGAGATCCGACTGGGCAAAATCGGGCGCCGGTTCAATACACGCCGACTGGAAGACGCTGCGGTTAAAAGGTCCTTCGTCGAGGAGCTAGAGAACCGTGCTGTGGATATTCCAGCAGCTGGAAGCTTAGACGATCAATTCAGCGCCATCAAGAACGCCTCCATCGTCACCGGCCTGAATAATTTGGGTAAGCTACGGGCCCGGATAAAGCTGTGGATTATAGATGATACCTGGAGGAAAATAGAGGAGCGAAGGAATCCCAATGCCGCGATAGAGCGAGCGAAAACACGAGGAGCCAAAGCCGTAGCCCGTCAACACTATTCGGCTCTCAAGAAGGAAGTGAAACGCTCATGTAAACGGGACAAAAGACCGTGGGTGGACTCCCTAGCCGACGAAGGCGAGAAAGCCACAAACACCGGTGACATCCGTCTCCTTTACGATGTTTTACATCGCCTTAGTGGGACAAAATGAATGCTACGATGCCCGTGAAAGACACATCTGGACAGTTACTGACCGACCCGGCTGACCAGCTGAGATGCTGGTTCGAGCACTTTGGAAACCTTTTTCAAGTATCGGCCACGCCATAATTACCTCTGCATAAACCGCCAAGGATTCAACGACCTGTGTCAATATCGAAGCTCCTTTAGTGCAGGAGATAGAAACAGCCATCCATAGCACGAAATCAAACAGGGCCCCTGGGGTCAATCGCATATCAGCTGAGACGCTTAAAGCTGACCCCGAAGTATCCGCACAACTACTGCATCAATTATTCTGCAACATATGGAAAACCGCGACGTTTTCGGCCGACTGGATGCAAGGCGTCTTAGTAAAGGTACCTAAAAAGGTAACCGGACTGTTTGCGATAATTGGCGGGGCATCATGTTACTGTGTATCGTTCTTAAAGTCCTCTGTAACCGGATATAGGAGAAGATTGACGCAACTCTCCGAGGGCAGCAAGCAGGATTCCGTGATGGACGATCCTGTGTGGATCATATTGCCACGCTCCGTAGAGCAAATCGATGAATTCCAAGAGTCTTTCAACCTAGTACTCATTGATTACATAAAAGTTTTTGACCGCCTCCCACAACATATGGGGCAAGGCACAAAGGTGTACCTGAAAAAAAAAAATACATCAGCCACATTAAAGAACAGCAAAGGGCATTTTCGTGTACTGCACAACGATGTCTTGTCCGATCCCATCCGGGTCGCTGCTGGAATGAGGCAAGGGTGTAAACTATCACCGCTACTGTTCCTCATCGTAATCGACGAGATCCTGATAGTTGCAATTGATCGTGAACCAAATTGTGCATTGCTGTGGCAGCCCTGTAAGTATCGGATCAGTCAATCAGGATCGTCCAAAAGATTCCCCGACTCAACTGCCTCAGGGTCCGCACGCCCAACGTTAATTTATCGCGGGACAGGAAATTTTCACACTAGACCCAGGAAAACCACAAGCACTTCACTTTTCAAAAACTCCCACTTTATTCTAACTTTTCAACTTTTATTCTGGCTAATCTGACTAGTCTGACTTACTCCTTATCTTAACTTCCTCCCACTTTCTAAATCGCTAATCTGACCTTGTTTCTTCTCTTCGTCGGGCCCCTCTGCTTCTCACCAACCACCTGGCTACGCCTTCCTCGCGATCAAGTAATGGCCGCCGATTTCCTCCTCTCGATCTTCACTGCTTCGGCCACGTCTGGCCACTTTCATCTCCCGCGATGGCGCTTAGGGGGTTTCACTGCAGCTTCCTGGGACTTTCCTACGCGTCCTAGGCTACCGATATTGATAGATCGGTCTTCGGAAAACAACGATGCCGGAATTCACCCGAAATGGGGCACTAGGACAGCGAAGGGGCGGTAATAGAAATGTGGTGGTTTCTATACCAAAACGGCGGGGTCCTGCAGTGAGTGGAATGATCAAACCATGGTAATAGAAAAATAGTGGTCCATGGCAGTTACCTGATGTCCAATTTCCGCTCACTTCTTCCTCTCCTCTTTTCACTCTTTCCACTATAGCTTTCGTGTAACTGATTACGCTCACAATTTAGAACTGTTCCTCGAACTAGTCTCTTGAACTGTTTTTAGGCATGTGAGCGAGTGGAATTTTATCATTTGGCCTTCAAAGTTCTTGACCTGGGCCATCGGTCATTACCCTTTCATTCGGGTTTGTTGAAATGGCCCCTATTTCGCCCTCTTAATGGCCGCCTGAATGGGTCGCTTGCAGATCTCTGGTGGTGGGTTTCTGAAACTGGTAGGTGGTGGTAGCCAGGGTGGTTTCGCCTACTAATGCCCTACTTGTATGCCAGGTGGGACTGCTAGGGAAAGACCTGAATATCCAGCATAAAATCTACCTGTCCTTTATATATTTCCGCACATACAAATACAAAATCACTTCAACACAACCAATTAACAAACCAAACACTTACAGCCCATTACCATGGATCACCTTAGTGGTTTCGAGCTAGCTGATGATGTTGCTCACCTATCAGGTATCAGGTATGATCTTGCCGATCGCTCTTCGGTGGCAGGTGGAAGCATCGTCAACAAGACCGAATCGTTGGGTTTAAATTAGAACCTAGCAGGACATTGCAGAAGAGGCGGACCCAGAGGCTCATGGCAGCGCAGTCTCAACAACGAAATAAAACAACTTGGCAGAAATGTGATCTGGCCACATGTTAAGGCAATGGGGGTCAATCGTCCAGGATGGAGATCTTTCAGTTCGGCTGAGACAGCCCATACAGAACTTTTAGAGGGCTTAAGAGGCATTTAAGGGCACTTAAAGTAGTTTCCGGAACGATTTTAGGAGCGGAGGATACTATATGTATGTAGAGTGTTAAAGCATTGCAGGGGATTTTAAGGGCGTTTCAAAGGGCGTGAAGATTTTTAGACGTGCTTTAAAAGTATTTCAAGAGAGTGTCAGAAGTGTATCAGGAAGATTCAGGAATGTTCAAATGATTTAAGGACAATCGTCTTGAAATCCCGCTTCAACAGTGCATGAGAACTTCAGACGCACAAATCTCAAGAAGCAAGTTTCAAACAACAGTGCATTTGTTTATTCTGTGCTTGCTCACTTGAAATAAGCTTAAAATAAGAAGATCAGCTGGGCTAGTTTTGTTTTCACAGATATTTGTGGGCGTAAAATCGTGAGTAGGTGCCAAATTCGGCCATTTTGGGATTCTATCATGTCTGTCCTTAATAATGCAATGATTCAAGGAGGTTTCAGATGCATGGGGTTCATTGTGACCTTTACCGAGTGATCCACCAGATTCCTGTTATCGTTTAGGCTTCTCAAGTTATGGGAGTCTGCAGTACCCAGGTTGGTATGTAGGTGTTCCGGTAGATGGGTAGGGTATGTTCCAGGTGCATTGCAGTAAGAAGACGTTTATACCATATATGTAAAAGACTTTATTTCATTGACAACACATTTATTACACACTACATTACTCGGTTGTTCACCAGTCTGTAGGGTGAATCATTTATTTAACTGGTTTTTTCTTGTTGATCTCTAGAAGTTCAAACCCGGAGCACCTATGCCATTTGGCTACTCCACGCGCCAATTGGTCGGCGTTAAGTCAGAGAGGACCATGTGTCTTTTACCTAAGTTCTAGAAAAACGACTTTAAAGTTTGCAACTCTATAAGTTTTGAGTTTTTCAACAAATGTTCGTGAATTTTTGCCACAATTCTTAATAACTATTCATCAAAGCATCACTCTATATTGATCGCGAAAAAACGTAAAAAAAAGCTTGAATCCGAAAAATTGCTAGGTAATTGATTGTACTTAGTCCACTCTGACTGAACGATTTTTGAAAAATCTACAACCAACTACAGTTCACACTCAAGTTCGCACGTATTTGATGAAAAAATAATGCACAAGTAGGACAACAGTTGATAGGATTGATGTATGATGTGAGCAGGAAGTTTGAAATTTAATATTTCTGTTATTACACTGTTGATTACCATTTTCAATTTTTATGTTCAGTCAGAGTGGACCAAGTACAACAGTTCAATGTCACATACAAGGTAGCCAATTAATGAGCTATTTAAGAATTCTTAACTTGAACATTTAATAGCGAACAACTTTTAAACGTATTTCAATAGTTTGGTACGTTTTTGAAATATGGTAGTTACACAGTTCATAATAATTTATTCAGAGGACTGGCGTTATTCAAAAATTCGTTCAGACAGAGTGAACCAAGTACACAATTCTCAGATAACCGGAAAAATCAATTTCTTCATAAAACGGGTATTGGTACATTTCAATATGATGCCCAACAGCTACTAAACAAACATATTTTGATTTGGAAAGGATTACGAAGAATAAGTAATTTCAACTATTTTTCATAGAGACACATGGTCCACTCTGACTGCACGCGAATTGCCACAATTTGCTTCAACACGATGATCTGTAAAATACGATGTTGACCATAATAAAATGGATTTTCACGTGATTTCCTGATCAATAATCATCAGAAAATGCGTTAGGGAGCCATACGATTTAGAAACGTATTATATTTTGATGATAAACTATTTGGATTATTGGATTTTAACCAATGCATATTTTTTCAATTCTCTTGACATCAAGCATTTGGTCCACTTTGACTGCACACTATTTTCGATTTTCGCAGTTCAATCTAAAGAAAATTGTGCTATAACTCTCGTTAATTGTAACATAAAGTAAATCTGGTGAATGTACCAAGTACCCAAGTAACACACATGTTATATAAAAGTTACGGCAGCGCAAGTTTTGGTTGTATAGAAGTTTATTTTACGTTATTTCAACACAATGTTAGAATTACGTAAAATAAACTTCTATACAACCAAAACTTGCGCTGTCGTAACTCTATTATAACATGTGTGTTGCTTGGGTAGCTAAAGTAATTCTTAATCAAATGCCTTAAAAATCTAATTTTCGTCAATTTTGTTACTTGGTCCCCTCTGACTTAGCGCCGACCAATTAATGCTTGCCGTTCTGTATCACTCTGTTTATCTCACGCATACTGCGCTTCATATCCATGATATTGCCAACTGTTATAGTAATAGCTGTACGGATACGAATGACAACTAAAGCTTGGATCAGATAGAGTGTTAACACAAACAGGGTTCTCTCAAAAACCCTCTGAAACCCTCTAACACGCTGTTGGAGCCCCCACAATTCAAATCCCCTGAACTGCCGTTCTACGCCCGATTGTCCCATGTTATTTGGGAATCCCATATAACATGGGAGAATGATGAGTAGAACGGCAGCGGAAAGCTCATGTAATTTCTTTAGGGGATGCCCCTAAAGTCCTTAAAACGCTCCGAAATTCTCATGAAATATCCATTAACGCCCCTGAAATTCCCTTAAAACTCCTCAACTACTACTACTACGCCGGAAGAAGTTTCTTAAACCATTCTGAAACTATCTTGATACTTCCTGCAACCCCCTGAAACGCTCACGAAATCTTATAAAATGCTCATTATTTTCCTTTGAATCCACCTGAAACGCTCCCGAAAATCCTTAAATCCTCTGAAATCTTACTGAAACCCATTAAAACTTCTCTCAAACCAATTGCAACGCCTTGTTATCCTCTTAAACCCCCCAACATGCTACTGGAACACCATAAAATCCTCTAATCGGTCAATTAACCCCTTGAAATTGTCCTAGAGCCGCTCAGAAATCCGTGAAACTAAACGCTCTCCTGAAACTCCTTGTCATTCTTTAAAACGCTCGTGAAGTCCACCTGAAAACCCATTTTTTTTCATGTAACGGTTAATAAGGCCCCACGTTATGTTCTATTTCTCCAGGGAACCAGAAAAATAACGAACTACTTTTGACTACGCTACTTCGGGTTTATTTGTATCACACAGAGTCAGTACTCGTGCTCTGTGGTGGTACGATTCAACTTACAACTAATTGCACATCGAATGGTGTAATGTGCTAACGGCTATCACTATGCAGCAAGGATAATGCCATTATTGGGCTGCTTTGTAACTAGCAGCAGAAGAAAGCGGAGACAAAACTGTTCTAGCTGAATGCACGCCGCTGAGCTGCTGCTATGACAGTGTGCGTCTAGAGGTGATGCCGCTCCCGAATCCACACAGAAAGAAATCATGAAAATTAAACAGCACTGCGACTGAAGCGACTGAACATTACAGCAGAAACTTTAAAATTACAGTCATTCGCCGTGAGATGATGCAGTTCGCTCAGTAATCAGTCTATCATGCGTATTGTTTGCAGATTTTGAGACATCTTCGCTTTAAATTTACATGTAGTAACGTAAACGAGGACAGCCACGCTCAGTCGTCAGCCAATCGGAATGTTTTTTTAGTCTGGCTCGCTGCGGGGACGGCTCTCTCTCTGAGGCCGAAGCGGAACAACAGTTTGTTCGTTTATGGTGGAAGATGATTGTCTTCGATTGCCATCACTTCAGCTTGGTGAGACAGCCTAGAGAATTAGGCATGGACTTCCACTCAAAAGATCTGAGTTCGAGTCTCGTGTTGAGATTTTTTTTAAGATTCTCTGAAAAGTCTGTGCTATAATTAGCACTTTTCTCATCAATCAGCGATGTAATTTTAAGATCACACATAAATTTCTGTCGAACTCGATGGAGGTCAATTGTTACAGATTTTGCTCGTACTGTGCAAAGAAAAGCGTTGATTTTCTTATCTCATCGCCAACGTTTCGATCCAGATGTTGGGATCTTCTTCAGGGCCTACGGTTTATTTGTTTAGTTAGAGATGGGTTTCATACTTTGCTTTTCTTTGACTGAAAGCCGAGATCCCCAGAGAATATATCTTGAAACACTGGTGAAATGTGGTAATGATCAGCTGAGGTCCCATAAAATTCAAACGAAAACAAAATTCGGACAATTTCCCGTTATTTACCTTACCGATCAGGCTAAGACCGGGGTGGCCTCTGCTGTACATAGTAGCCGTCTCCATTCCACTCGGTCCATGGCTGTTTGTCTCCAGTTTCGCACTCTGTGTAGGGTCCGCAGATCGCCCTCCACTTGGTCGACCCACCTAGCACGCTGCGCTCCACGTCTTCTTGTACCAGTCGGATGACTCTCGAGAACCATTTTAGTCGGGTTGCTATCCGACATCCTGATGACGTGACCCGCCCACCGTAGCCTCCCGATTTTCGCGGTATGGACGATGGTTGGTTCTCTTAGCAGCTGATGCAGCTCGTGGTTCATTTGCCTTTTCCAAGTCCCGTCTTCCATCTGCACTCCGCCGTAGATGGTACGCAACACCTTCCGTTCGAAAACTCCAACAGCGCGTTGGTCCTCTGTACGTAGGGTCCACGTTTCGTGCCCATAGAGGACGACAGGTCTAATCAACGTTTTGTAGATAGTTAACTCCGTGTTACGGCGAACTTTATTCGATCGTAGAGTTCTGCGGAATCCAAAGTAAGCACGATTTCCTGGCACAATGCGCCTCTGAATTTCTCTGCTGGTGTCGTTTTCGGCGGTCACCAGTGAGCCCAAGTACACGAATTCTTCAACCGCCTCGATTTCATCACCGTCGATATAAATTCGGGGTGGCGGGCGCGCTGCTTGCTCCCTAGAGCTCTTTGCCATAATGTACTTTGTCTTCGACACATTAATGACTAATCCGATTCGTCTGGCTTCACTCTTTAGTCGGATGTACGTTTCCGCCATCGTCTCAAATTTACGAGCAATAATATCAATATCATCTGCAAAACCAAGCAGCTGAACCGACTTCGTAGAAATCGTTCCACTCGTGTTTATCCCTGCTCTCCTAATGACACCCTCTAAAGCAATGTTGAACAGCAAGCACGCAAGACCATCACCTTTCCGTAACCCTCTGCGAGATTCTAAGGGACTCGAGAGTGTCCCTGATACTTGAACTACGCACATCACTCGATCCATCGTCACCTTGATCAACCGTATCAGTTTATCCGGGAATCCGTATTCATGCATAATGTGCCATAGCTGTTCTCGGTCCATTGTATCATACGCCGATTTGAAATCGATGAACAAGTGATGTGTGGGCACGTTGCATTCGCGGCATTTCTGCAACACCTGGCGGATGGCGAACATCTGGTCCATTGTAGCGCGTTAACCCATGAATCCAGCCTGATATTGCCCCACGAACTCTCTTGCAATCGTTGATAGACGGCGGCATAAAATTTGAGAGAGTATCTTGTAGGCAGCGCTCAGTAGTGTGATCGCGCGGTAGTTCCCGCAATCCAACTTGTCGCCCTTTTTGTAGATGGGACACACGATACCTTCCATCCATTTCTTCGGTAATACTTCCTCCTCCCAAATCTTGGTAATGACCCAGTGTAGTGTTCTCACCAGTGCTTCTTCACCGTATTTTAGAAGCTCGCTTGGTAGTTGATCTGCTCCTGCGGCTTTGTTGTTTTCCAACCGGCCAACCTCCTCCACAATCTCTTGTTGCGATAGTGTTCCTAATGTTCTTTCAGATAAAAACGAATGAAATGCTCATAACAACCTCAAAGTGGCAATATTTCGTTATTTCCCCGAAGATAAGGAATAGATTTTATCATTTTCAATTAAATCCATGTAAAAAGTTTGCTTGGGGCGATACAATTGTGGTATAAACATGAACCCAGTGCTTAACTCCTCCAATCAAGTACGCTATTATTACACAACTAAACAAATTCGCTAAATGTTTTTTATACAACAATACGCGATGTCATTGTTTTGGGTTATGCTGTGTCATTTTAAGGACAGATTAGTTGGAATCCCAAAATATCCGCCACAATGGCCAACTTCGGAACCTACTCACATTTTTGAGCGCACAAATCTCTTCGTAAACAAAACCAGCGCACTTCATCTTCTGCTTTTAAGCTTATTACAAGTGAGCAAGAACAGAATAAAAAATTCACTGTTGTTTGAAGCTTGCTTCTTGAGATTTGTGCATTGTTGAAGCGGGATTTCACGACATTTGTCCTTAAGGAGAAACTTCAGAGAGTACAAACATGGCTGCCACAATGGCCGACCTGGTCCCCTACTCACGTTTTCAAGAGCACCGATCTTGAAAATTCGTAAACAAATGCTCTCGATTTGGAAAAGCTGCCTGTTTGAGCAAAGCCAGGAAAATCAAGTACAGCTTGGTTCAATGCTTCGTTCGTCAGATTTGTGCCTCTAAAGTTTGTATGGAAAATTGCAATGGGATTTCTTGATGTTTCACCTTAAGTAAGATGAAAATGAGAGCTGCCAAACAGTTTGTATTCCAGCAGTGCAGTCATAGTATGATTACTTATGTGTCCATGCACCAAATGGGGATGTACCACAATTAACTCATAAAATTTCGATTTTATCGCAATTATTCAAACTGGATTTATAAGACAACTCAAATCAATCATAAAACAGTTTATCAGTCACTAAGCACAAAGATTGCCCCTAAGTTTAATTTACGGTACATCCCGTGTTGGTATCGATTATTGCTTCAATAAAACCATCATAAAATTGTAACATTCCAACAGTTTATTTTTTTTGGAATGACCGCTACCCCCTTGGAATTCAAACTTCCTGAAACCGACCATGCGTGCTACCTACAACACTTTACGTACGTACCGTAAACCGGTGGAACTATTCGCGAAAAAAGACCAGAGGTCCAACCTCTACCAACCACCAACGGCAAGGCAAACCAAGGATCCAATCGAGCCGGTTTTCCGATTCCGAACACAACTTGCCAACTGCGCCGGACCACCATAAGTAAGAGCGTCCCCCTTCCCCTTCCACACTACCCTGCCTGCCCGAAGAGTGAGAGTGTGAATGATAGGAAATTGGAAACGTAACGAAATCGAAAGTTTAGCAATAAAAGATGTTTATTTGAGTTAATGATCTTCAAACCAGTCCACATGGGGGCAGTTGCCAGCAACCAGCAGCGCTCACTGACTGTTTGCCAAGTTGGCAAGCCATTGCTGCCGCCGGGTTTGCAAAGCATTTGGACGCATTTACCTATGCTGGCTGGATGGCTGTTCGACGCTGAGGAATGCACTTTTGGGCGGAGGCAAGACGCTGGAGGTGAGCGAATCGTGAGGGATGTTTGTTTGATTGAGCAAAAACTAACCGGGCGGTGGTGCGGTGGTTTGGAAGCAATAATGGGTGGAAGTTTTTTTTATAGGCAATTTGGATGTTATGTTGAAACAGGATCTCAGTTATGCAACCAATGAATGCCACGTGGCTTACCGTAATGATGATGATGTTGTTAGCGTGCGCTGCACATTTCAGTGTTTCAACGATGTTGCGGTAGCCTCCGGTGTATTTGTTTAAGTAGCGAAGCTAGCTCAACGCACCACCATAGGGGTTCACAAATGTCTGGCTTTTAATGCTGGTTCGATGGAAAGCAATCAAGTCGGACATTCAATTAAACATATATAATTATTTTTTCAATTCATCGTTAGGCATTGTTATGGAACAAGCTTCTACACATGTTTTCAAGGAATCTACTTTCTTCCTTTCCTGTGGACAGTGATCCACTGGGCATCCAACAAACCAATCCACTTTGAAAGATTATCTGAAAACTCAACTTTCATCTGATAAGACTCGACAGCGCCAGCCAGCCAGCCAACAAGCTGGTGGAAGCCAGCAACAGCATCAACGGAAGCAAAAAGCAACTGTAAAATGCGTTCAAATCGTATTCCTGAGGAGCTGCATAAGCTCCATTGACCGTCATCGTCGTCACCGTTGTTGCTTTGCCTTTGCGAGTACTCCGCCCCACGGCCAAAGCCGGAGCTCAGCACCCGAACAGAGAGACAGAGCAATAAAGTGACAATTCATGAGAATGATGAGAATATCAAAATAATTCAAAATCTGGAGGAATTCCTTGAGGAATTTCCGGAGGAATTCCTGGAGGAATTTCCGGAGGAATTCCTGGAGGAATTTCCGGAGGAATTCCTGGAGGAATTTCCGGAGGAATTCCTGGAAGAATTTCCGGAGGAATTCCTGGAAGAATTTCCGGAGGAATTCCTGGAGGAATTTCCGGAGGAATTCCTGGAGGAATTTCCGGAGGAATTCCTGGAGGAATTTCCGGAGGAATTCCTGGAGGAATTTCCGGAGGAATTCCTGGACGAATTTCCGGAGGAATTTCTGAAGGAATTTCCGGAGGAATTCCTGGAGGAATTCCTGGAGGAATTTCCGGAGGAATACCTGGAGAAATTTCCGGAGGAATTCCTGGAGGAATTTCCGGAGGAATTTCCGGAGGAATTCCTGGAGGAATTTCCGGAGGAATTCCTGGAGGAATTTCCGGAGGAATTCCTGGAGGAATTTCCGGAGGAATTCCTGGAGGAATTTCCGGAGGAATTCCTGGAGGAATTTCCGGAGGAATTCCTGGAGGAATTTCCGGAGGAATTCCTGGAGGAATTTCCGGAGGAATTCCTGGAGGAATTTCCGGAGGAATTCCTGGAGGAATTTCCGGAGGAATTCCTGGAGGAATTTCCGGAGGAATTCCTGGAGGAATTTCCGGAAGAATTCCTGGAGGAATTTCCGGAGGAATTCCTGGAGGAATTTCCGGAGGAATTCCTGGAGGAATTTCCGGAGGAATTCCTGGAGGAATTTCCGGAGGAATTCCTGGAGGAATTTCCGGAGGAATTCCTGGAGGAATTTCCGGAGGAATTCCTGGAGGAATTTCCGGAGGAATTCCTGGAGGAATTTCCGGAGGAATTCCTGGAGGAATTTCCGGAGGAATTCCTGGAGGAATTTCCGGAGGAATTCCTGGAGGAATTTCCGGAGGAATTCCTGGAGGAATTTCCGGAGGAATTCCTGGAGGAATTTCCGGAGGAATTCCTGGAGGAATTTCCGGAGGAATTCCTGGAGGAATTTCCGGAGGAATTCCTGGAGGAATTTCCGGAGGAATTCCTGGAGGAATTTCCGGAGGAATTTCCGGAGGAATTCCTGGAGGAATTTCCGGAGGAATTCCTGGAGGAATTTTCGGAGGAATTCCTGGAGGAATTTCCGGAGGAATTCCTGGAGGAATTTCCGGAGGAATTCCTGGAGGAATTTCCGGAGGAATTCCTGGAGGAATTTCCGGAGGAATTCCTGGAGGAATTTCCGGAGGAATTCCTGGAGGAATTTCCGGAGGAATTCCTGGACGAATTTCCGGAGGAATTCCTGGACGAATTTCCGGAGGAATCCCTGGAAGAATTTCCGGAGAAATTTCCAGAGGAATTCCTGGAGGAATTTCCAGAGGAATTCCTGGAGGAATTTCCAGAGGAATTCCTGGAGGAATTTCCAGAGGAATTCCTGGAGGAATTTCCGGAGGAATTTCCGCAGGAATTCCTGGAGGAATTTGCGGAGGAGTTCCTGAAGGAATTTCCAGAGAAATTCCTGGAGGAATTTCCAGAGAAATTCCTGGAGAAATTTCCGGAGAAATTCCTGGAGGGAATTCAAGAGAAATTCCTGGAGAAATTTCCGGAGAAACTCCTGGAGGAATTTCCGGAGAAATTCCTGGAGGAATATCCGGAGAGATTCCAGGAGGATTATCCAGAAAAATTCCTGGAAGAATTTCCAGAAAAATTCCTGGAGGAATTTCCATAGAAATTCCTGGAGGAATTTCCGAAGAAATTCCTGGAGGAATTTCCGAAGAAATTCCTAGAGGAATTTCCGAAGAAATTCCTGGAGGAATTTCCGAAGAAATTCCTGGAGGAATTTCCGAAGAAATTCCTTGAGGAATTTCCGAAGAAATTCCTGGAGGAATTTCCGAAGAAATTCCTGGAGGAATTTCCGAAGAAATTCCTGGAGGAATTTCCGAAGAAATTCCTGGAGGAATTTCCGAAGAAATTCCTGGAGGAATTTCCGAAGAAATTCCTGGAGGAATTTCCGAAGAAATTCCTGGAGGAATTTCCGAAGAAATTCCTGGAGGAATTTCCGAAGAAATTCCTGGAGGAATTTCCGAAGAAATTCCTGGAGGAATTTCCGAAGAAATTCCTGGAGGAATTTCCGAAGAAATTCCTGGAGGAAGTTCCGAAGAAATTCCTGGAGAAATTTCCGAAGAAATTCCTGGAGGAATTTCCGAAGAAATTCCTGGAGGAATTTCCGAAGAAATTCCTGGAGGAATTTCCGAAGAAATTCCTGGAGGAATTTCCGAAGAAATTCCTGGAGGAATTTCCGAAGAAATTCCTGGAGGAATGACCGAAGAAATTCCTGGAGGAATGACCGAAGAAATTCCTGGAGGAATTTCTGGAGAAATTCCTGGAGGAATTTCCGGAGATATTCCTGAAGGAATTTCCGGAGATATTCCTGAAGGAATTTCCGGAGGAATTCCTGGAGGAATTTCCAGAGATATTCCTGGAGGAATTTCCAGAGATATTCCTGGAGGAATTTCCGGAGAAATTCCTGAAGGAATTTCCAGAGAAATTCCTGGAGGAATTTTCAGAGAAATTTCCAGAGAAATTCCTGGAGGAATTTCCAGAGAAGTTCCTGGAGGAATTTCCAGAGAAATTCCTGTAGGAATTCACGGAAATATTCCTGGATGAATTTCTGGAGAAATTCTTGGAGGAATGTCCGGAGGAATGCCTGGAGAAGTTTCCGGAGAAATTTCTAAAAAAAATTTCCAGAGAAATTCCTGGAGAAATTTCTGGAGAAATTCCTGGAGAAATTTCCGGA
Organism: Aedes albopictus; assembly: GCF_035046485.1. Lineage (NCBI taxonomy): Eukaryota > Metazoa > Arthropoda > Insecta > Diptera > Culicidae > Aedes > Aedes albopictus. The sequence goes on along the minus strand of NC_085136.1, from coordinate 296,633,752 downwards.
GAAATTCCTGGAGGAATTTCCAGAGAAATTCCTGGAGGAATTTCCAGAGAAATTCCTGGAGGAATTTCCAGAGAAATTCCTGGAGGAATTTCCAGAGAAATTCCTGGTGGAATTTCCAGAGAAATTCCTGGAGGAATTTCCAGAGAAATTCCTGGAGGAATTTCCAGAGAAATTCCTGGAGGAATTTCCAGAGAAATTCCTGGAGGAATTTCCAGAGAAATTCCTGGAGGAATTTCCAGAGAAATTCCTGGAGGAATTTCCAGAGAAATTCCTGGAGGAATTTCCAGAGAAATTCCTGGAGGAATTTTCAGAGAAATTCCTAGATGAATTTCCAGAGAAATTCCTGGAGGAATTTCCAGAGAAATTCCTGGAGGAATTTCCTGAGAAATTCCTGAGAAATTCCTGGAGAAACATCCGAAGGATTTCCTGAAGGATTTTTGGAAGGAATTCCTGGAGGATTTTCGGAAGGAATTCCTGGAAGATTTTCGGAAGGAATTCCTAGAGGACTTCCCGGAAGAATTCCTCGAAGGAATCTTCGACAATTGTTGAAACGATTCAATGTTTTGCGATTCTCTTCTACTCGGGTAGCATGAGCGCCTCATGCCCATGTGCTTGCTGTATTCACATAAGCAGATCTGTTGTTTATATGGAACTAATTTAGTTTTCTTCCCGTCGCCATCGGTGCTAAACTAGGCACATTCCATTCGTTGCGGCACATTAGGTCCACATCTTGAACCCTGCTGGGCCCATAATATATTATCATCCCCCGTCGCTATCGTCGTCGTGGTTGTCCCAAGAGGCCCTCGGTCTTTGGCTTGCAACCAAAGGGGCCATTGTCAAACCAACATACCGGACACAAGGGTGACGCCTAGGGCCTCCGAGTTCAGCGCGTGATTCATTTGGCACGGACCACGCCACGAGTTGATTTAATCTAATATGTCAGCTCTGATTGGATGCCACCGACCGGAATGCCGTCTGAAAGTGATCTCTCAACGGAGATCATTAATTTTCGAGGTGGATTGTAGACCACAACAGTTTGGATTCGATCCACTGTTTCATCTCCAACATAATTTCTTTGAATTTTCAAGATTACTGGCAAATATGCGATACAATGTCACTTTCAAGTTTCAACATTCATAAAGACGGTGATAGTAACTACCACGATATTACACTCTGCCAATTTAACAAAAAATTCCAAACTCTCGTCGTCTAAACCAATTACTCTCAGTGTCCGCTAGAAGTTTAAAATCGGCTCACTGCAGGCTGCAGCTCTCGTGGTTCTCAACCAGTGGACCACTTAACACTTTTTCACATTCATATTTTCGAGGCGATCGAATCGCCGCCCCAGGTCAACGGCCTCTTATCCAAAACTATCATCGTCGTCGTCATCGACCGCTGCGCGCGTCTTGTCGAAAGCTGCAAAACTCCCGCTTCCCAAATGAGAGGGGGCAGCTCTTATGCACTGCCGTGGCCATCAGCCGTCGTCACCTCCCATAAATATGGTCCGACATCAGGTCCACCAAACCAGGCAAAAGTGGTGCACTTATCCGATAGGTACAGACAGACAACTACAAAACTGAAGCGCAGTGCAGACTGTGGGGCTGAGGAGTGGACTTTAAAAAGAGCGAAAAAAGCGGAAGTTCCGGTTATGTTGTGGCTGATCGCGATGGTTATGCTGGACCACATTGCATTATTGGTGGTCAGTTAGGTACTTTGGTTTTCTCGTTCAACTAGTTTTCAGTGCAATGCATGAGGAAAAAAACCCAAAAACGCTGGCGCTGGAACCTCTTTTTGTTTCATGGGCTGGGGATGCATATACAAAGGACCCCTATAGCCACAGCTGTTAAGGCTTGGGTATTCAGCATGACTAGGAGGACATGTCCTAAATGGAGGATAACATATCTCTGAAGCCGACTTTCTGATGATGAGGGTAACGGATTCGATTCCTGGTTGTAACTTTTCGTAGAGTCAATTTTCTTAACTTCCTTTGGCTCTTACTCTTCGTGCCTGTCACAATTGTAGGTGCGCTTCAGGGGCATTCCAGATGCATTTTGTAAGGTTTCAGGGGGTTTGAAATTTGTTGTGATTAAAGCCCTTTAAAGGCCTTTCAAGAGGTTTAGGGGATATTTCAAAGGGAGGCGAACGGCTCCAGGGTCTTACCTGAAAACTCGTAGAGCATCTCAGAGCCTTCCTGAATCATTCCTAAAACAGCTGAAACCTTCTAATGCTTCTGAAATGCCCCTGAGAACCCCGAAACTGCCCTGTAACCAGCACAGATCTCCTGAGACCTCATGGGACCTGCTGGAAACCCCCTGAGACCACTTGAAAATCCCCTGAAGCAGCATTGTTATCCTCTAAAACCCCCTGAAATGCCACTGAGACCCCCTGGTATCTCCCTTAAACTCACCTGAAACCTCCTGAGGTCCACTGATACACCATCGAGACCTTCTGGTACCTCCTGAAGCCCTTCGAAACGCCCAGATCCCTATAACAAACGTAAACATAAATCCGTTTTTGATACAAAAAGAATACCGAATGCAAAAATAACCCATTGTTTGATCTTGCACCATACTCGGAGTCGTCGTTGGCTGGTATCAGCACAGTAGAGACAACAGCAACAGCCTCTTCACTATTGTATGAATTGTACAGGGGATACTCAAAATAACTGGGACAGGTAAAATTTTCACTTTTCAAAAAATGTTCAACTCGCTGTAACTTTTCGAAAAGGGCATCATATATGCTCAAATTTTACATGTAAGTTCATCAACTAGTTGTGTATCGGTGGTACATACATTTATTTGTTCAACATCATTAAGACAAGACATAATCAACAATAGTACGCCACAATACTCGGTTTGTGGCTGCCGCTCTCCATCCTCGGTCGCGCCCGATGCTCGCCAAGTCACGCTCCATCTGGTCCGCCCATCGTGCTCTCTGCGCTCCACGCCTTCTTATGCCAACCGGATCCGTTGCAAACACCAGCTTTGCAGGGTTGTTGTCCGGCATTCTTGCAACATGCCCTGCCCAACGTATCCTTCCGGCTTTGGCCACCTTCTGGATGCTGGGTTCGCCGTAAAGTGCAGCGAGCTCGTGGTTCATTCTTCTCCGCCACACACCGTTCTCCTGCACACCGCCGAAGATCGTCCTTAGCACGCATCGCTCGAAAACTCCGAGTGCTTGCAGGTCCTCCTCGAGCATGGTCCATGTCTCGTGCCCGTAGAGGATCACCGGTCTTATCAGCGTTTTGTACATGGTGCATTTGGTGCGTGGGTGAATCTTTTTCGACCGCAGCTTCTTCTGGAGCCCGTAGTAGGCCCGACTTCCGCTGATGATGCGCCTCCGTATTTCACGGCTCACGTTGTTGTCAGCCGTCAGTAAGGATCCGAGGTAGACGAATTCCTCCACCACCTGGAAAGTATCCCCGTCTATCGTAACATTACTACCCAGACGGATCCGGTCGTTTTCGGTTCCGCCTACCAGCATGTACTTTGTTTTTGAGGCATTCACCACCAGTCCGACCTTTGCTGCTTCGCGTTTCAGGCGGGTGTACAGTTCTGCCACCGTTCCAAATGTTCTAGCGATAATGTCCATGTCGTCCGCAAAGCACACAAATTCACCTAAAACCCTTAGGCAGTTTTGCACACCATCCATCGTTGCTTTAATCTGTCTAGTCAGCTTCCCAGGAAAGCCGTTTTCGTCCATGGTTCTCCATAGCTCTGCACTGTCGATACTGTCGTATGTCGCTTTGAAGTCGATGGACAGGTGATGCGTTGGGACCTGGTATTCATGGTATTTCTGAAGGATTTGCCGTACGGTGACGATCTGGTCCGATGTCGATCGGCCGTCGATGAAGCCGGCTTGATAACTTCCCACGAAATCATTCGTTTTAGGTGACAGACAACGGAAGATGATCTGGGATAGCACTTTGTAGGCAGCATTCAAAATAGTGATCACCCTGAAGTTCTCACATTCCAAATGGTCGCCTTTCTTGTGAATGGGGCAGATTAGCCCTTCCTTCCACTCCTCCGGTAGCTGTTCGGTTTCCCCCCCCCCCCCCTGACTATCAGCCAACAGCAGCAGTTCCATTTCTGCATACTCCGCTTCTTCCAGGCGGCGCTTTTTCTCCCGAAAGTGGCCGGTCTGCTGTTTCCGCTTCTGTTTGTAACGTTCCACGTTCTGTCGAGTCCCTTGCTGTAGTATTCTGCACTCTTCGTCGAACCATTCGTTCCGTCGATCCCGTTCCACGTACCCGATGGTGCTCTCGGCTGCGTCGTTGATGACTGCTTTCACTGTACTCCAGCAATCCTCTAGAGGGGCCTTATCGAGCTCGCCCTCGTCTGGCAACGCGGCCTCGAGATTATGCGCGTATGCTGAGGCGACATCCGGTTGCTTCAGTTGCTCTAGGTTGTGCCGTGGCAGTCGCCGGTACCGTACATTGTTGATGACGGAGAGTTTTGGGCGCAGTTTGACCATCACCAGATAGTGGTCGGAGTCAATAATGTCGGAGAAGTACCGTCCGTCAATCAGAACGTGGTCGATTTGAGATTCTGTCTGCTGTGGTGATCTCCAGGTGTAACGATAAGGGAGGCTGTGTTGAAAAAAGGTGCTACGTATGGCAATATTTTTGGAGGCGGTGACATCAATTTGTCGTAGGCCGTTTTAATTCGTTTGCTGGTGGGCGCTGAACTTACCAATCGTCGGTCTGAATTCCTCTACTGGCCTACCTCAGCGTTTAAATCATCTATGGTGATCTTGACGTCGTGGCTTGGGCAGCGATCGTACTCGCGTTCGAGCTGCGCGTAAAATGCGTTCTTGTCAATTCAGGGTCGTGCAATTTCGAAAGGAAAACATGACGTACGACGACTGTAGCAAATCGTTTCCCATGCGAACGGACTGCTGTGATACTTCATCTCTCACCCAGCAACACACTCGTTCGTTGCTGATACAGAAACAAGTGTGTATGAAACATGGGATGATACACTTGGATTTTCGTTTCATTTATGAGTCATTGATATACTTCAACATGCTAAAACCACTATTTAAACCACATTTTTAAATAGTGGTGCACGCCAATAGAATGATAATTATGTTTTATGAAAGAGGATAACAAATTCGATCACTTAAATCCAATTAACCGGCGCCCATAACCATTGAGAGACTAGCGCGCACCAGTGAGACACTAATGCTCTGACGGGTGAAGCACAAGCAATGCGACCGGGTGGGAGACTACCGAGTGCTACGATGAGTGGAAAAGTTTTTTTTAACGACCGAGTCATTAGAAAAATGTATGAAACACTTGAAGTGACTCATTCAAATGTTGCATGAAAGTGTATCATTGAAACGAAATTGTACGCCCCTGCTTGTCATCATCAGTGCTTCCGGAGTGTGGGCTGTGCACGTTTATTATGCTGAAGTTGAAGAATCGGCCCTTGATCCTCAACCTGCACATTCTTTCGTCGATCGGCCACCAACCGATCACGCGCCTCTGCATATCACCCAACACGATGAAAGCTGTCCCCAGGTCGCGTGTGTTGCCGCAGCTCTGGTAGATGGTATGATTACCTCTAAACGTTCGCACCATGGATCCTGTCCAACACACCTCCTGCAGCGCTACGATGTCGAACCCGCGGTCCTTCAGTAGATCGGCGAGTATGCGGGTGCTCCCAATGAAGTTGAGAGATCGGCAGTTCCACGTACCAAGTTTCCAATCGCAAGTCCTTTTGTTCGCTGGGGTCGTTGCCGTTGGTCTCGGTTCGTATTATTCTGTTGCTGATTTTCCGTTACACCAACCTCCTACTTTCCGGAGGACCATAGTGCACAGTTGAGCTTAGATTCCTTCCCTGGCAGTCGGACGTAGATCAGCCGCCCCCTAACATGGGGATCAGACGCTGTTGTGACCCGCTCCTCCTGGAGAACTGACACTCAGGTTTGCCGAAGCAAGCCCCCCTTCCCTGTCAGCCTACGACCAAAGTTCCCACCGGGGTTGGTTACCCGATCTTCCCTAAGGTTACTCATAGTTTCCGGCCGGTACCGCGAGGAGGTAGGGATAGGCGTTGCTGGGCTGAGGCTAGTGGATCACAATGGGATCTGAATCGCGCAGCATACCCAGCCTTTACCGTGCCAAACTGTATTCGTAATATAACTGAAGTTCGCTAGTTACGCTTGTAGATTTGATGACCTATACTCAAGGGAGTTCTTGAAGATATTCAACTCACTCCTTAACCGAACATAATAGGAAGCAATCAGTGAAGTACTAGATTGAAAGTAGTGAGCTGGATTTTTGTATGGTGAGATGATCAGTTCTCCGTTTCTGCAATGAAATGGTGCAAACAGCGTGGGTTATATGATTCCTTGCCTAATTTGATGCTGTTTGAGCAAAAGTTTGGGTAACTGTGTTGTTGAAGTTGCAAGAAATAAATAATACAACAACACAGTTACCCAAACTTTTGCTCAACCAGCATCAAATTAGGCAAGAAATCATATAACCCACGCTGTTTGCACCATTTCATTGCAGAAATGGAGAATCGATCATCTCACCATACAAAAATCCAGCTCACTACTTTCAATCTAGTACTTCACTGATTGCCTCCTATTCTACGAGTAAGGTTCGTGCACGAAAAAAACGCAAAACTCTTAATATTTGTGTATTCTCGAAGAAAGGTCAAGGGGCGTCTTGTAAACGAAAGTAGGGCAAAGCAAGGGTGTAAATCCCATAGAGATAAGTGACATTTCAACACACGAACTCTAGCATGAAAGTTTCCTTACACAAAAATGCGCGCCAATTGAAGGGCTATTCTGATTGCACATGCAAATATTACCCAATTGATTTGGGTAAAATGGCTAAGTAATGATAAAACTAACAACCAGGGTGAGATTGCACATATTTTCCCCCAAGTTTCACAACTACAACTACAAAAGAAACATGCACACATTTGAACGTGATTACCACTATGAACATCGGCTTAGCAAGAGTCTGTGTGAGCATGAACTTTGTACAAAGGATCGCTAACTATATTTGTAAATCCAATGACCTATGGGGAGGAAGATCTTGGATATCCGTAGACTCCCTCTGGCTTCAACTTAGACTCGCTTAAACGCCTTTCAACCCCCCTCCACCACATTCTCGTGAGCTCTTCGTGCACCTCACATCAAAACTCTCTTCTGCTCTAAATGCATGTGTTTCAATTGATTTTAACAATATGGGCTCTACTTAAATGGAACTTAGAGCTGGATTCTACTTTAGTAGAAGTCAAGCAACAAAAACATCAAGGATGTTCCTAGGCGGCTACAGTCTAGCGGTGTCCGGCCATTTGGCCGAATGCCATTTGGCAGAATGCCATTTGGCCGAATGCCGTTTGGCCGAATGCCGTTTGGCCGAACGCCATTTGGCCGAATGCCATCTGGCCGAATGAGTCGTTTGGCCGAATGCCGTTTGGCCGAATTATGACCAAACGAATTTAGAGGAAGTTCTTGACAGGCTAACATGTGTAGGTATTTTCCAATATTGTGCTCTTTAAATAGACTGAAATAATCTGGCCCCTCTGACCAAGGGTCGACTAGCCTGGTTAATTTGCTTTCGTTTTTTTCGTGGGAAAAAAGCGACGATCCGCGGTGCTGCGGCAGAGGAAAGCTCTTTTCAAAACTTATTCAATCTTGCCAGACGCGCTCAAATTGAATGATTGCACAATTTTCCTAGCAAAGGTACTCTTCAAAAGGAAATTGCACCTATTGTCATTTATGCGGCTGTACCATCTTCTCTCGAGACCTCGGCCAATGCTCCTCGGAAGCTGTAAACCCAAACCACACAAAAAACACCGACTTCAATAATAAGCATAGTTCGATTATGGCTGCAGTTCAATAGCAGACAGCCGACGACGACGACGACAGCGACGACTGGTAAGTGCGGTATTTAGCACGAGCGCGCACTTTTCTCCCGAACCAGGCTACCACCGCCGCGAAGATGGTCTCCAAGTCGGACCGAAGTTTCTCTGCCAGCAGCTAAGCCCAAGCAGGTACTGCCCGCGGAAGGAGGAAGGAAGAGCACGGACACCAAAAAGGTTTTGCACAAACTCAATTAGCAGAATTGCCATAGATGGAGAAGATTATGAACTGTGCTTGCAGTCAGCCAGCGCCCATCAACTGCACTTGCTTATGGGCGGTGCTGGCTGGTTGCACTGCCTCGAGGCGAGAAATTATCCTCTGGCGCGAGAGTTTCTCGTAACTTTGCACTAACAATCGGTGTTGAGTCATTGCTCGATGGCTGCTGTAGGAAGTAATTGCGGTCTTGAATCACACATTTTAGGAGGAAACGATGCGTAGGGAACTTTCTTCGCCGATTATTTGGGATGATAAGCGGAGACTGCTCAGTTGTTGAGGGGACCACAGAAATCAGCAGGAATTTCTCTGTAGGGAAATCAGATGACAGATTACTTCACTACTGAAACTATCCTCGTATATCTAAACGCTGCTGCCGAGGCTTACTCGGTCTGGCTATTAGGCACAATAGCAATTAACAGCTTAACGGTGCCGAGTGCCAACTACCTTAAATTATAATTAATAGTAAATAATAATAAACAAAAAAATACAAATCATGAATTTCGTTGAAAGTGAACAATAACTATTATATAACTATTTTGGCTTTGTTAATGAAACTGTTAATGATAATCAAAATTTCGTTGTTCATTGTTCCCAGAATATCTCTAATGCTAGTCGGAGTCGTAAGTCCTCTTTTCCGCAATTCGTCCGTCATTGTCCTGCGTTGGTCAGTATATCTTTGACAGTTCCACAAAACATGATCGAAGTCTTCATATCCGTTCCCACACTCGCAAACATTTGACTGTTTCATGCCTGTACGGAACAGATGAGAAGAGAGGCAATAGTGATTAGACATCAATCTGCTCATATTTTTAATGAAGTTACGATTGAAATCATTCTTGCTAAACCAGGATTTATCGTTAGTTTTAGGTAATATCGAATAGCAAAACCTGCCCAAATTATCTTCAGTCCACTTATGTTGCCATTTGTCTTTTATACTACTCTTGACCATGGGTAAGTACTCAATATTTTCGATAGACCGATCGAAAAATTCTCCTGCTAATGCGCCAGCTTTTGCAAGATCGTCCGCGGACTCATTGCCAGGTATGCCACAATGAGCCGGGACCCACAAAAACTTTATTTCATATCCGTGCGAATACTGAATTCTTAAAAAATTCTTTATCTGTAGAACAATGCTGTTGCAATTTTTATTGATAACACATGTAGAAAGCGCTTTAAGAGTGCTCATACTATCGGAGCAAATCAAGTAAAATCCTGCTGGGAGACTATCAATTATTTTGCACGCTTGATGAATTGCTAGAGCTTCTGCACAAAATATTGATGCTGGTGGTTCAAGTCTGTAGCTGAGCCTGATGGTTTTGTTGTATAATCCAAAACCTACAGTATTATGAGACTTGGACCCATCTGTAAAGAAGATATTTTCTTGTGGGACGTTTTCTGTAATATTCCGAAATAGGTTAATCGCTAGTTGTTCGTGACAGTTCTCTGAAATATTTTGAAGCTCTTCGTGCAGTGTTAGGTCGACTTGAGGTATAAATAGGAAGTCGTCGATTTCAAAATTCGATGTGCTTGTGCGTATGCTTAAGTGAACGTTCAATCCCGTTAAAACATTGTAGTATAAAACGAGGTGATGGTCCGGTTTCAAATTCTTCAAAACGTCAAGATCACTCTTGAGTTGATGGTCTACTGTGATGCATTTAACTAGTAATCGGAGGTTTAACTCTTCAAACCTCAATTTTAGCGGTTTAATGCCAGCCATAACTTCCAAAGAAGAAGTGTGGGTAGACATCATGCTTCCTAAACAGATTCTTATTGCTCTGTATTGGATGCGTTCTAATTTGAGCATATGTGTTTTGGCTGCACTAGAGAAAGTTATACATCCGTACTCCATCACGGAAAGTATGGTTGTCTTGTATAATGTAAGCATGTCAGAAGGATGGCCCCCCCCCCCATGTGCTGCAGATCGTTTTCAAAAAGTTCATTCGTTTTTGACACTTCCTAACAGTTTCTCTAATTTGTCCACCCCATAAGCACTTACGATCAAACCAAATTCCTAAGTATTTGTGAGATTCTACTGTTTTGAGCTCATGTTTATCCATCAAAATCTTTATTTTAGGAACTTTATGTTTTCTTGAAAATATCATCACTTCACTTTTGCTGCTGGAAAAGGTTAAACCGTTTGAGGTTGACCATGATTCAAGGTTTTGAACTGCGTGTTGCATATGGGTTCTCGCTATCTCATCATCTTTTTCAGAGATCCATATTACCGCATCATCAGCAAACTGTATAAGCTCACAATCATCCGAAATGTATGAATCAATATCTTTGACATATATATTATACAGAAGAGGCGACAGGCATGAACCTTGCGGAACACCGAGATATCCTACCCGGACTTCTTTTATATGTCCGTTGGTGGCGAAATGTAAACTTCTCGTCTTCAAAAGCGTGTACAAAAAATCGCTGATTTGGTTGGGAAACCCTGCAAGCAATAGCTTTTGATACAAAATATCATCACGAATAGAGTCAAATGCTCCAGAAATATCTAAAAACACCGCGGTCAAGTTTTCCTTTTTGGCGAATGCTAATTGGATAGCAGTTGTAAATTTAGCTAAACTGTCAGTTGTACCTCGTTCTCGTCTGAAACCGTATTGTGAAGCGGATAGAATATTGTGCTTCTCAGCCCAGTTTTCCATACGAACTAGCAACATTTTTTCAAAGGCTTTTCTGTCGCATACTAAGAGTGAAATGGGTCGATAAGAGTTATGGTCTGCAGCATCCTTTCCAGGTTTAAGAATCGGCAGTACTTTAACCTCATACCATGTCTGGGGACAAATGTTTGATTTAAAAAATTCGTTGTAAAGTTGCAATAAAAGCTGTTTTGCGTTTAACGGTAAGTTTTTCAAAAGAGAGAACTTAATGCCATCTATTCCAGGGGCGTTATTTTCTGCCAAACATAATGCAGATTCCAATTCTCCCATGCTAAACTCCTTTGTTAATTCGTTGATTTCACCTGACCTACCTTCGATGGCTATTTCGGGTTTCGGACTTGGTACGAAAGGGGGGGCAATTTTACTACTAAACTGCTCAATCCATTCTTCTGAATAACGGTCTGGGGCCTCTCCAGGAACGTTACAGTTACGCATTTTCTTGGCAATCGACCACAAGGATTTAAGAGCAGTATCCTTATCGAACGATTCTATCAGTTGTTTCCAATACCCACGTTTTTTAGTTTTAAATAATCGCTTTGATTCCGCCTCCACTTTTTTGTAATTAAGAAAGTCTTCTGTTCTTCCCGAAGATCTAAATTGCTTAAATGCGTTTGAACGTTTCTTCAACATTTTAGAACATTCCCAAACCCACCACACTGTAGGGTTTTTCCGAAAACTGTCATTAGTAGGAATGGGCTTAGTTTGGCTTTCGATCGCGGCTTGTTTAATAGTGTGAATCAGCGTTTTGTGCAACGATAGAGGATCTTCAAAGTGTACTAAATCAGAAACAAACGTACTCAATTTCCGCCTATACCTATCCCAATCAATATGCTTGGTTAAATCATAGTTAGTTTTGGATTCCGGTTCTGGCTCATTGGACTGAAGTGACACAACTATTGGAAGGTGATCGCTTCCAGATGGATCGTCTATAACCTTCCACGAGCAATTCAAAGCTAATCTCGAGGAGCATAGTGACAAATCTAATCTGCTGCATTGTTGGTCTGGGCAGGCTATTCTAGTTATCTCACCGGTATTTAGAAATACTAGATCGAATTCATCAGTTAATTCATAAATTGTGTTTGCCCTGTTATCATCTATAAGTTCACCCCATGCACATCCCTTCGAATTGAAATCCCCTACAAGCAACAGAAGTGGAGGAAACGAGTCTACGATATGTTTTATGTCGTTGTATCTGAGATTAACGTTCGGCGGAATATAGATTGAAGCAATAGTTAACGCATAAGATTTTAATTTGACGGCAGCTGCTACTATCTCAATAGGAGAGGACTGTTCGATCTGAATCCGATTGAATTCAATCCCATGCTTGAACCCTAGCAAGACTCCTCCATAGGGCTGATCTCTATCACTTCTGATAATATTGAAATTAGGCACATAGAAATTGTTATCTTCTGTCAGCCATGTCTCCGATAAAGCTAACACCTGAACATTATTAAGATTGATTAAGGATCTAAGGTTTGCTATTTTAGGGAGAATACTATGCGCATTCCATTGAAGCAGGCAAATTTGGCTAGGAGAATCGTTAGGCATCGTAAGCAGCAATGAAAGCAAGGAGGGGCACGTGAGCGATTATCTTTTCCCAGATTAGGCTAAGCAGGGGCATCGTACTTTCTTCAACAGACATCCACGTGCTGGAAACGCGGAATGCGGAGCACAGCAAACGAACTAACTGTGGTATCGATAAGTTGGACTGATCAGAGCGAGAGTCATTCTGTCTTTTTAGAAATGCTGGGAGCGAGGGAAACTGTGTTTTATCATGGATATTGATGCTGGAGCTGGAAGATTGTTGTGTGTCTTTTTGGGAGAGTTTGTAAAACTGCTGAGATTTGCTCGGAGTGGGTCTGTTCTGAGAGAATTTAGTCGAAATTAATCGCTCTGATGGGAGATTGTTCGGCGCAAGCTGATTTTGGGAGGACGAGTTATCTAGTGTTTTTTTCGTGATCGCGGTCTTTTTCTTTCGTTTTGGGAAGACATAGGTATAGCTACAGTTTCCATTGTCATCAGGATCGTTTTCTGGAAGGTCTGCTAGTGGTGAGAACGCATTTTCGAGAGCCACTGTTTCTTCGTCGGCATTTGAAAGTAACTCAGCAAATGAGAGTCTGGATTTTTCTAGCAGTTTTCGGCGAGTCATACTCACGTGATCCACATATGATGGGCAACTTTTTGGAGAAGGATCATGTTATGTATTGCAGCGGATACAAAGAGGGGACACGAAGGTACACGCAGATTCGTCATGGATCTCAGCACACTTACCACATCGTGCTTTATTGTCGCACATTTTGGATGAGTGGCCGTAACGTTTGCAGTTCGCACACAGCAAGACTTTCGGGACATACAGCCGTACTGGAATCAACGCAAGGTTGATTTCAAGGTAATCAGGAAGAGCGGTTCCCTCGAATGTAATGCGAAATGAGTGGATTGGATCATAAACGACATTCTCTCCTTCTTTTCGAGAAGTAACTAGTTGAGCAACGTCCAGAATATTCACCGAGGGAGCATTGGGATTTCTGAATTTGCCGACACCATTTTCCAGTATATGTTGGGTGTTCATTGAGGAATCATCAATGACGCCGTCTATCTCTACCTCCTCGCTTGGAATGTAGACCCTGTACTGCTTGAAGAGCTTGTTCTTTACGATGGCATTAGCATCGATGCGATCTGACACAACTACGCGAATCTTCTTCAAAGTAATTTTGCGGATTTGTTGAATCGAGCGGTAATGCTTATGAAGATCATTGGAGATTGTCGTAATATCTAGCGGTTTTTCAATTTGACGAAAGAAAACGATGTAAGGAGGCTTGGCAATAGCGGGATAAGCTCTGGCTCTAGGTGAATTTTCTGGATGTGTCAAATCAGGAGGTTCTTTTATGTCGGTGTCCATGACCGCACGGGATATGCGGTCAGGTTGTCTAGCTCACTTTTCAAATACGAAAGGCGGAGAACAATGATACTTATCTCAACAAAAGGTCGTCCAACGGAGAGAACAATAGGCTTTACTTCCAACACTATAATCGAACACTGATTCGCTAACACGACCGTTCTCGACCAAAGCTAAACGTGGAATGAAATTGAGTCCTCTATTAAGACAAAATGAAAATATTAGTATTTGATACTTTACTGACAATCCAGAATATCCTGAACACGAGAAACGAAATAATTGACATAGGGTATATGGATCATTCCTTGGCCTAATTTGCAAACCGCCTTGACAATTTTGACCATAACTCATGAATTAATAGCACTAGAGATAATATGTTGACCCTATTACGCACTCTAGGCAATGCATGTTTCACCAATTGGAAGTAAACTTACGTAAATATTCAAGAATTTACTTAACTAAGATGAAAAGATTCGATGTGATGGTATGCATCGTTGGTCTATGGTACATAAATTGGCCTATTAGTGGATACAACGTTGGCCTATTGCTTTCCATGCACTAGAACCACTTATTATCTCATTTTTTCAATATTTCTGCTGAGGTATTATCTCTGTTTGTTCACCAATCATATTTTCAAATTAAATTTTCGGAGCCAAATTTTCAAAAAACTATAAATAAATCACTTAAACTAAAGTTCTTTCTTTTTTAGTAACGAAAACAATGCAACCCGATTTTGGTGTTATATTTTTACAGTCACCGCACACAGAATCTATCTTTCTGTTCGTTCTTTCTGGTTTTCACGCAAGCAATGTTGTTGGCGTCACTTTATCGGTGTTTTTGACGTCACTTTACTGATGGGCCAAGATTTGGGTACATAGTGAAAAAAATGTCCTCAATATTCGGCCCACATGTAATTTGTAAAATAGTTATTATTCGTTAAAAACAAACATACAAATTCAAAATAGCATCTTTGACCGTCGCATCAAATGTTCAGTTATTGAAAAGGCAATTCGAAATATTCCAGAATCATGCCATTTATGATCATGTGTATAGACTACCCACTAAGCCGAAGAATCATGGCGTCTACAAAAGCTAAACAAAGTGACATTTTCATACAATTTTAATACTCCAAAGTGCTAAAATTGAAACGAAATGTTACAGGTGTTTGGCGCAAAGCTTTTCCGATATCCAGTTCGGCGTGTTTGTTTGAGTTTTTGGTTAACGTTAAGATAGGCCGAACGAGGGGACTATGCCAACGAAGCATCCCGATACCCTACCAGTTTTTTTCTTAAAGCTGAATTTGGATATGGGTCACTGAATAAGATTGCATGATCAACTGTGGTTACTGGACCAACTTGAAGTCTACTATACATTATTATGATCCTTTGGGATATGAATGGTCGTCGAAATTGCCCTGAAGTTTAGCTCTTCACAGTAATAGTAGTTATTCTCACAATTTACAGTTCATTGTTCACTACACATCCAATCTGTAACTCCCCTGGCATTTCATAAGTCATTTCAAGATACTTTTGAAATATAACAGATCAACCAAACTGCTTCGAAGACCATAGCTTCAGGTCTACACTTGTGATAAGAGCTTTTGTCAGTACTATAAGTAGTGTTATATATTTTTGGGATATTATGGGTCATCTTTACTGTTATGGAGCTTATGGAGCTTATGATTTCGATTTAGATGGTAACTTTACACAAACAAATAGGATCAATGAATCTCTTAACTCTCAAGGGTCACTTTATGATAGATTTGAATTTAGGTCATTCAATCTTTCATGGAGAAACTTCATAACTGCGCTATGCCAGCCTGCTACAATTACGAATGATACATAATGGACCATATTTACTAATGGCTAAAATATAAACGACTCATAAGAAAGTGATCATTCGTCATAAATAATTCCAAAAGTCCCAGTGAAGAAACAGGGGTGTAAGCAGTAATAAACAACAAAAGTTCCATAAACAAATAGAAAAGTGCATAAATAAATCAAAAGTTTCCATAAATAATTGATTTTTGAGCAATTAAAAACGTCAAAAATGCAATGAATAATTCAACTGTTGCAATAAAAAAAGCCAATTTTTCCACCAAAAAACTTCGAATTTTCCATAAATAAATCCGATTTTTCCATAATAAATTAGAAAATTCACAATAAAAAAATATCTTAAAAGCAATAAATAATTCAAAAAGTGCAATAACAAAAAAATAAATTATCAATAAATGTCGAAAAACGAGCAATAAACGTAAATGCATTTTGAGCCAAAAAATCAACTAGACCATGCGGCGAAGCCGCATAGAGGATTGAGGAACTGAGGCGGCAGAAGGCCGCCGCGGTTTCCGATATCCGATGCACCGCAACTGCATCGATTCGGTTCTAGGCAAACCATAGATTCAAGAATTTGCCCGGTATAATGCAAACATAGATGTTATCCCTTTTTTTAGGTCCGACGAGCGATAGCGAGTTCGGACAGCAAGCAATTGCTCGGTAAATTGCAATCATAGTTGCGCAAGCTTTTCAGTCGATTCAGTCATACAAGTGCGATTCAGCATTTCACCGTCTCGTACTTTTCTGCATTTGTTTTTCATGGGTAATTTCGTCATTTTTTATTGCATTTTTTAAATTTTTTATTGCTTTTTCGATATTTTTTTATTGTGAATTTTCTAATTTATTATGGAAAAATCGGATTTATTTATGGAAAATTCGAAGTTATTTGGTGGGAAAATTGGCTTTTTTTATTGCAACAGTTGATTTATTCATTGCATTTTTGACGTTTTTAATTGCTCAAAAATCAATTATTTATGGAAACTTTTGATTTATTTATGCATTTTTCTATTTGTTTATGGAACTTTTGTTATTTATTACTGCTTACACCCCTGTTTCTTCACTGGGACTTTTCGAATTATTTATGGGAAATTTTGTATTTATTATGGAACGTTTAATTGTCTGCCATTTACTAATGTTCTTCAAAGACTAGTTGGCGTTGTTCTGTACCATTGAAACATTTAAGATTATTCTAACTTTTATGAAACTCATTTTTTTGAAATCTGCATTCGTTGTAGTCATTATTTGTCCTATAAAAAATTATGTTTCCTAGTCTAACCCACCCAGATCCGTTCACTTCTGTATAACTCAGAGCCACTCCAAAATACCTTTGAGATGTTTCAGAATTACTAAACTTCCCTACACTACAACAAAGAACTTCCAGCTAATCCCGTAGCTGTTTCATAGTTTCTGATTAAAGTCTGTGAGCTTCAGTAAGTATAATAGATTATTCAACATAATTCTTTACAGCCAAAACAGAAACTTTAATTGCTGTAGATGCTAGAGTTTAATCATAATAGTTTTGATGACCCCAGCCGATCCGATGATATCCATTGAACTTTTAAAAGACATACTGGACATGGTAGAAATCGTAGCTTTGCATAATGAAAGAATTTACTGTTACACGCGTAGACTCGAGGATCTAAATTCAAGAACAGTTTGGATGACCTATGAAATCCCGACTGATCTGATACTGTTTTTTGAACTTTCAGAAGACCTACTGGATGTGATGGACATGATAGGATACAAAGAGAAGTTACCGTTACACCCGTAGGCTTTGGGATATAAAAAAGAACAGTTTGGATGATCTAGGCCTAGGGTATCTCGACTGATCTAATAATGTTTTTTGAACTTTTAGAAGACGAACTGGACATTATTGATTCTAAATCGCAGCTTTGAATAATAAAAGAAGTCACCATTACACCCATAGACTTTAGGACCTAAACTCAATAACAGTTTTAATGACCTATGTTATCCCGGCTGATCTAATACTATCTATTGAAGTTTCAGAAGATTTACTGGACATGATAGAATACAAATCGTAGTTTGTATATTGACACACACACAGACTTTAGGATCCAAATTCAAGGACAGTTTGGATGGCCTAGGATATCATGACTGATCTGATTCTGTCTATTGAACCTTCAGAAAACAAACAGGACATTATGGATGTAGCTTTATATAATGAAAGAAGTTACCGTGACACCCATAGACTAAGATATAATTTCAAGTATAGTTTGGATGACATAAGATATCCCGAAAGATCTGATGCTGTCTTTTGGACTTTCAGAAGAATTACTGAACATGATAGGATATAAATCGTAGCTTTGTATATTGAAAGAAGTTACTGTTACACGAATAGACTTGAGGATCAAAACTCAAGAACAGTTTGGGTGATCTAGTTTATTCTAGTTTGCATCGTATTTTACCCTTTCTATGTGGTTGAGCGCCAGAACCACAGTAATACGTAGACAAAACTCTATAATAATGCTTGGAAAAAATCCAGCTTCAAAGAATTAAAGTCCTGTAAGCCCACTGTTGTTGTCTTACCTTAAATTTCAATGAAGGCCCCTAAAACGTTCTGAAACCAATTTGCAACCTTTTGAAAATTCAATAAAAACCTTTGAAGACCGCATGACACCCTCTGAATTGTCTTGAAATCCTTCTGAAGTCACTTTGAAGCTCTCCTGAAGCCCCTTAAAAATCCGTGAAATACCTCAAATCCTTCTAAAACATCCTGAAGCACTCCTGGATTTCTCATAAGCCCCATAATATCTCCGGGTATTCATCTGAAACTTTTGAAAATTCTTTGAAACCCCTCTGAAGCTTGCCGAAAGCTCAACTACAATAAAGCTGTACTACCTTATACATCTATTTGTTTTTTGCCTTTTTCGTACACCAAGGTGTACCGAAAGGCTATATGTTCACTCCAAAAACGAAAATTTGATAGAGCCTCCGGAGGGGTCAAGTCTTATATACCAATCGAGTCAGCTCGACGAATTGAGGTGATGTCTGTGTGTGTGTATGTGTGTGTGTGTGTGTGTGTGTGTGTGTGTATGTGTGTGTACAAAAAAACTCACATCACTTTTTGGCAGTAAACCTCAACCGATTTTATTGACCGACGGTTCATTCGACGCGGAATCTGGTCCCATTGTTTCCTATTGAAAATGGTTCAGATCGGTCCAGCCGTTCCGGAGTTATGGCCATTTAGGTGTTCCGGACCGGTACCCCAGGAAGGGGCCAGATATGAAAACGCTACAAACTCATCCATGCGGCACATCAAACTAAGGCATTTTCGATAATTTGATGAATGGTAAGCAGAAAAACAGTCTCAGATAATATATGAACCGGTAGTGTCCCGGAACCGGTTCCGGGTGTCCCGCCGGAAGTGACCAAACATAAAAGTGAACTAAACCCATGCATGCGACATATCAAACCGCGGCTTTTTTCGATAACCTGGTGAACAGTAAACAGGAAAACATTCTCAGACCATATCGGAACCGGTAGTGTTTCGGAACCGGTTGCAAATGTCCCGCCGGAAGTGGCCAAGTTTAAAGTAACCAAACCCATGCATGCGACATATCAAATAGTGGCTTTTTTGATATCCTGATGAACAGTAAGCAGGATAATATTCTCAGACTATATCTGAACCGGTTGTATCCCGGAACCGGTTCCGGGTGTCCCGTCGGAAGTGTAAAAATATAAAATTGAAATAAAATCATACATGTGACATATCATACCACAGCTTTTTCGATAACCTGATGAACAGTAAGCAGGAAAGCATTCTCAGACCATATCGGAACCGGTTCCAGATGTTCCGCCGGAGGTGCCAAAGTATAAAAGTTAATTTAACCCATGCAAGGGACATATCAAATCGTGGCTTTTTTGATATCCTGATGAACAGTAAGCAGGAACATATTTTCAGAACATATCTGAATCGGTTGTGATCCAGAACCGGTTCCGGGAGTCCCGCCGGAAATGGCCAAATATAAAAGGGAACCAAACCCATGCAAGCGACACATCAAATCGCGGATTTTAAGGCATCTTGATTTGACAAAAAAAAAGTTTCCGGCCATATTGGGGACAACCGGTAGTGTTCCGCAACCGATTACGGTTGCCCCATCGGAAGTGGTCAAATGTAAAGGAGAACCAAACCCATAAATTCGACACATTTAATGACTTTTTAGGTAAGCTGATGAACGGTTAACAAAAAAAAAACATAGACCATACTTTGGAAAACCAATAGTGTGCCGAAACCGGTTCCAGGTGCCCCGACGGAAGTGGTCAAATGTAGAAAAAAAAAACCAAACGCATACACGCAGCACACTAAATAACGGCTTCTTCGATAACGCGAAGAACGGTCACCAAGAAAATAGTCTCAGGTCAGTAGTGTTCCGGAACCAGATTCGAGTGCCTTGCCGGAACTGGCGAAATGCACGAATGAACCAAACCCATACATGCATTACATCAATTTGCGACTTTTTAGGAGAACTGATTAATAATTTGCATGAAACTAGTCTAAGACCACATCAGGGACAATCGGTTAGTGGTAAAATGTGAACCGAAAGTTGTAAATGTGAAATTGAATCAAATTCATGCGTGTCGTACCATAAAACCACGCTAATTCGACAATGATTGCTGTCAAATTACCTGTGTAAACTTCCAATTCGATAAACTAACTCTATTTTAGTTTTGTTTAGATTGTATGATTTGTTTTTGAACACAAATCTTACAGATATTGTGGTGGTACGAATTGATAGCTTGTACATTTTACGATTGTTGGCTTCCGAGGTTCACTGCGGTTGATCACCAAACGGATCAGGTGTCGGAATGCACCAAATTAGAACTTTGGGAAGTAGCAGCTGCACGAGGAGCCGCTGCGGGTGTAAGTAACATCACAATATCCTATCATTCGTATTTACAGGGTATTACACTGTGACATTTGATCATTTTTTTAATTCAACAAATTTCGAATGAGCGGGGTACAAGTTAAAAAGTGTCATTAAAGAGTGATGAATACGCGGGGTTTGACAGTACATCAAATAGCAGCTTTTTTGATAACTTCTTCTTCTTCTTTATAGCTCGACGTTCGCATTGGAACTTGGCCTGCCTCTCTTCTACTTAGTGTTCTTTAGAGCACTTCCACAGTTAATAATTGAAGGGTTTTCTTTGCCCGCCATTGCATGAATTTGTATATTGTGAGGCAAGTTCAATGATACAATATGCTCAGGAAGTCGAGAAAATGTTCCCGACCGGAACGGGAATCAAACCCGCCGTTTCTGGATTGGCGATTCATAGCCTTAACCACTAGGCCAACTGGAGACCCTTTTTTGATAACACGATGATCGATTCGTAAGAACATAGCCTCAGACCATATTTTAAACAATCGGTAGTGTCCCGAAACTAGTTCTGGGTGTCCCACTGGAAGTGGTCGAATGTAAAAGTGATTTGTACCCATGCATAAGATAAATCAAATCGTGGTTTTTTTAGGTAACCTGATGTACGTTAGCAATGATATTGCCTCAGACTATATTTGGGAGTCCCGGTGGTGCTCCGGAACCTGTTCCGGAAAGTAACCAAATGTACCATGCGACAGAGCGTTAATGATTAATCATAAATTTAATCATGATTAATGATAAATGATTAAGATTATTAAAAATCATTAATCATAATCACAAAAAAATCTCATTTAATCATTAATCATTAATCTTAATCACACTGTTTTTGCAATCTAATCATTAATCAGTAACCATAATCATAATAAAAAATATTAATCAATCATTAATCAATCATCTCCAAAAATGATTCATCATATAAAATATATGATCCAATTTAAATTGGTTTAAATGATGTTCTAAATAATATAATTTTTGATTCTTTTTTCAAAAATCTCCTGGACAGAGTTACCTTTTACTTTTGAAACTTCAAAAACATGTTAAACAATAAATATACTTTAATCATTTCCAGTTTTTTTTGTGATTGATTAATCATGATTAATCATGATTTTCAATCAATGAGCCATTTTTAATCATTAATAATAATCAATAATCACAGATAAAACCAATTTTAATCATTAATCATAATCTTTAATCATCCGAAAAATCAAATCAATCATTAATCATTATCAATAATCATCAAAATTGGAATTTTAATCATTAATGATTAATCATGATTAAAATTTGTGTTAATCATGAACGCTCTGCCATGCGACACATCAAACCATGGCTTTTTTAATAACCTGAGGAACGGTTAACTAGAAAATAGGCTCATACCACATTGAAGACTACTGGTAGGGTTGCACAACCAGCGTTTGATGCTTCGCCGGAACTAAGAGGTAAATAAAATCAATGCAAGCGTTAAATATGTGTAAGAGAACAAAATTTTGACATATTAAACCCACATTCAAACAGACGTCTCACTATACTCACTACGTTCTTGTTTTTAACGGTCAATAAAATATAACCTAGAATGTGCAGAAAAAACTTTATCGAAGACCGCAAAGTGATCTGTGAATGTGTAAAAAGTTATATCTTAGCTTGTTAGTATCGTCTTGATATTGATCAGCTCCCAATGTTAGTGAAGGTATTCAAGCAGTCAACTGAGAAATCTGATATTATTCAGCTCTGCTTTTACGCTGAACACAACGTCGGAGTATGTGCCATCAATAAGTTTTAAGTCAATTCAATAATGGCTTTGATAAAATGCTTTCTTTTCTTAAAAAAATATCAGGATTTAGGAACACTTTGACTTACGTCAACAGAAAGATCGTGAGAACATATACGACGAGAAAGGCACTTTCACCTCTAGGTGGATTAATTTGGGTTTTTTTTATATCAATCTTTATCATTTGTCAAAAACTGTACTGTATGCAGAAAACAAAACACCATCTTGAACGAAAGATATCCCACGTCACGGAACATTGCCTCATCAACAACCCAAATCTCAAACCAAGCGTGTTACCGGAAAAAGACAAAGATGTGCTCTCGACTAATTGAACCTAACAAGACCTCCTCAAAAAGCTCCCAAATTAAACGATGACGCCTAAAAGAAAGACAAGCCTGGTGCTCAACTTTCTCACCGTGCACTACAATTTATCGTCGAAGACGACGCCATTAGGCCCACTTTAGCCAGTGCGACAATTCACGAGCTCGTTTTTTTAAACCACCGTCGACATCGTCATCGTCATGCATTAGCGGTTCGCGCTGACTAAACACTGTCATTAGTCTCCATCCACCTACAACCCCAACCGGTGGTGAGAAACAAAGAATAATGCGAAGACAAGTTTATGTCCCTCGTAAAGTAAATTTGGCGTGTAGGTTCACGGAATGCACGATCCCGCAAATTTGCCTTCTGAATGGCTGGCGGCTGGCAGGCGACAAGCACAAGCGAAGACGCACCAAAAGCACCTTGAATAGAAAGAGAAAGTGTGACTGTTTTGTTGACCACATCCGTACGGGTGGCGGCGGGGGCTCGGTGGTGTGGCGCCGTGCCAACTAGCAACAGAGAGACCCACAGACCTCCTCCCACAAGAGTGGAGCCCGCGCCCGCCGCACACGTCTATTATTACATAGTGTTACAGCATTATCGTAATTTGGTGGCGCAGGCGTTCGTTGTTAGGTGATTTCTATGTTGCCTTCTGCCACGCCGCACGCAGCAACACTTCTATCCAATAAATTGTGGTCTGGGATGCCGTCGCCGATGTTGTCAGTATCCGGTTAAATACGAGGGACCCCTAGCCTTTGTTACTCCCAAACACAGATCCGTATCGGAGTGTTATGCAAAAGGTTTCGGACTACGAACCAAAGGCACGGTCCAACTATAATAGAAACCAACGAAATGGCTGCCAGATACAAATACACGATTGATTGATTGATTTGTCTTTATTAGAGAGACTTTCAGCCCTTGGCTGGTTCGTCTCTACAAATACACGATCATTCGTTTGTTCCCTTAGCAATACGTCTTCGCCAGAACACTGAATTCACTGGATTCCATCCTCGGCCGCGTCCCACACTTGCCAAATCATTCTGCATCTGGTCAAGACGCGCAGACGCAGTACACAGTGCATTTGATGCGGAGTGAATCTTTTTTGACCGCAGGTTCACGTGGAGCCCATAGTCGGCCCAAATTCCATTGGAGATGGGTATCCTTCGTATTTCATTGCTAACGATGTTATTTGCCGTTGATAAGGAACCGAGGTAGATGAACTTTTCCATTACCTCGAACGTGTCCCCATCTATCAAAATACTGCTGTCTAGACTTGCTCTGTCGTTCGCGGATCCACCTAATAGCATGTATTTATGGTAGGGGTGGTGGGGGTAAAATGAACAGGGTACAATTTCATGGCTTTTATTGTTTTTCTAAATGTTTTAACGATTGAAGCTTACGCCCAAACATGAATCATTATACTTTTGCTGATCTTGAACTTTAAAATCAAATAAACCTCTTCAAAATGACAAAAACTTTAAAAATCACGTGAAAAATCGGAAATGATGTAAAATCTGGTTATTATTGCTAAGGTTTTCTCGTAAGTTATTTTCAAATTATTATAAGTTTGGCACCCTAAGCCAATAAAGTCCACTCTGTCGTTAATTAATTTTCCCAAGAAGTTTGGATCCATATCAAGCTGTAAAAAATATAAAAATAATGGGTATTGCCAATTTTTGTACGATAAAAAAATATTTGTATGAAATTTATTACGAAAAAATGTCATTTTTCAAAAATCTCGCCGGACGGCCTCTAACCGTCATTTTTGAAAGTTGCCGTCATACAAAAGTTTGTTTCTAACACCCGTAGCTATCATTTGCAGAGTGAGCCGCCAAGCTTTTTGACCATTTGCATTTTGGGACAACCTACCTTCCATGTTACTCGGAAAAGAAGATGGATTTTGCCGCATTTTCATTGGAAACGATCAAAATGCTTAGGTTGTCCACTTTACCCCCACCACCCCTATAGCCCATGCACCATCAGTCCAACTTTTGATCCCTCCCGTTTTAGGCGGGAATACAACTCTGCCACCGTTTAATAACATCTATGTCATCCGAAAACAGACAAATTGACCGGATTTCGTGAACATCATGTCCAAGCTGTTGAGTTCAGCTCGACGCATAATACCTTCTCGGACGATGTTGGCCAGCAGGTATCACTTTGCCGTAGTACCCGTCGAGATTTGAACGCATTAGACAGTACTCCCGAACGTTTTTTACATCTTCCATCGTCGGAGATTCCCGGAGAATCCGTTCTCGTCCAGGGCTTTTTGTAGCCCGATACTGCCGTACATCATCTTGAAGGTGATGAAAAGGCGGTACGTTGGAACCTAGTATTTCCAGCATTTTCGAAAGATTTGCTGTACTGTGAAAATCTGGCCCGTTGTCGACCGGTCATCGATGAAGCCGACTTAATAACTTCCTACGAATATATTCATTTGATTTAAGGTGACAGGCGACGGAAGATGATCTGGGATAGCAGGTTAAGTGTCTTTATTGAAGAGATTTTCAGCCCGGGAATGGTTCATCTCTCTCTGGGATAGCACTTATTGGGCTGCATTTTGAATTGAATTGTTAGAAATTCCAATATGCCATCTTGCTTGGGGATGGTCAGATGGTAATTTTCTTTGATTTCTCCAGTAGTTGTTCGGTCTTCCAAATCCGGATTATTAGCCAGTGCAGGCCCACTTTCACACACCTCACCTCTTGTTGAGTTCAGCATCGAAAACATCATAACCAGCTGACTGATTGTTCTTAAGCTGATTTACAACATCCTTGACATCTCTCAACGTGGGAGCTCGTTGCTGTTCTAAGATAGTCATTTCCCAGCTAACTTGGTCCTCCATGTCTGCACTCTCCGTGCCATTCAGGTATTCGTCGTAACTTTTACCTGTTGATCACTTCACGTTCGTCCATTAAGATGCTCCCGTCCTTATTCCTGCACATTACAGCTCGCGGCACGAAGCCTTTGCGGGATGCTTTAAGCTTCTGCTAAAACTTCCGTGTTTCTTGTGAACAGCACAACTGTTCCATTTGTTAACACTCCGCCTTTTCCAGGCGACCCTTTTTTACGGAAGAGGCAGATCTGTTGTTTCCACGTTCTTTTATATCGCTCCACGTTCTGCCGTTCCACGTTCCCGTGCTACAACATGACTACTCATTTTCATTTCATTTATTTAGTTAACATCAAATTCATGATAATACTGAATCAACAATTTGCCGCCATAATACTCGATTTGCAGCTGCAGCTCTCCAACGTCGGTCCCGCCCAACACTCGCCAGATCACACTCCAACTGGTCCGCCCATCGTGCTCTCTGCGCTCCACGCCTTCTTGTGTCAACCGGATCAGTAGCAAACACCAGCTTTGCAGGGCATTCTTTCCACATGCTCTGCCCATCGTATCCTTCCGGCTTTGGTCACCTTCTGGATGCTGGGCTCGCCGTAAAGTGCAGCGAGCTCGTGGTTCATCCTTCTCCGCCACACACCGTTCTCCTGCACACCGCCGAAGATCGTCCTTAGCACCCGTCTCTCGAAAACTCCGAGTGCTTGCAGGTCCTCCTCGAGCATCGTCCATGTCTCGTGTTCGTAGAGAACCACCGGTCTTATTAGCGTCTTGTACATGGTACATTTGGTGCGGGGGTGAATCTTTTTTGACCGCAGTTTCTTCTGGAGCCCATAGTAGGCACGACTTCCACTGATGATGCGCCTTCGTATTTCACGGCTCACGTTATTGTCAGCCGTTAGCAAGGAACCGAGGTAGACGAATTCTTCTACCACCTCGAAAGTATCCCCGTCTATCGTAACATTGCTGCCAAGGCTTGTCCTGTCTCGTTCAGTCCCACCTACCAGCATGTACTTTGTCTTAGCCGCATTCACCACCAGTCCGACCTTTGCTGCTTCACGTTTCAGGCGGGTGTACTGTTCTGCCACCGTTCCAAATGTTCTAGCAATAATATCCATGTCATCCGCAAAACAGACAAATTGTCTGGATTTCGTGAAGATCGTACCCCGGCTGTTGAGCCCGGCGCGTCACATAACACCTTCCAGGGCGATGTTGAAGAGTAGGCAGGAAAGTCCATCACCTTGTCGTAGTCCCCGTCGAGATTCAAATGAACTGGATAGTTCACCCGAAATCCTTAAGCTGTTCTGCACACCGTCCATCGTTGCTCTTATCAGTCTAGCCAGCTTCCTGGGAAAGCTGTTATCGTCCATAATTTTCCATAGCTCTGTGCGGTCGATACTATCGTATGCCGCTTTAAAGTCGATGAACAGGTAATGCGTAGGGACCTGGTATTCACGGCATTTCTGGAGGATTTGCGGTATGGTGAAGATCTGGTCCGTTGTCGACCGGCCGTCGACGAAACCGGCTTGGTAACTTCCCACGAACTCATTTACTTTAGGTGAAAGACGACAGAAGATGATCTGGGATAGCACTTTGTAGGCGGCATTCAAAATGGTGATCGCTCGAAAGTTCTCACACATTAACTTGTCGCCTTTCTTGTGGATGGTACAGATTATCCCTTCCTTCCACTCCTCCGGTAGCTGTTCGGTTTCCCAGATCTTGACTACTAACTGGTGCAGACAGGTGGCCAACTTTTCCGGGCCCATCTTGATGAGTTCTGCTGCGATACCATCCTTACCAGCCGCTGTGTTGTTTTTGAGCTGGTGGATGGCATCCTTAACTTCCCTCAGCGTGGGAGTTGGTTCGTTCCCGTCCTCTGTTGCACCAACATAGTCATTTCCTCCGCTGCCTTGGTCCTCCGTGCCTACATTCTCTTCGCCATTCAGGTGTTCGTCGAAGTGCTGCTTCCACTTTTCGATTACCTCACGTTTGTCCGTCAGGAGGCTGCCGTCCTTATCCCTGCAGATTTCGGCTTGCGGCACGTAGCCTTTGCGGGATGCGTTGAGCTTCTGGTAGAACTTACGTGTTTCCTGTGAACGGCACAGCAGCTCCATTTCCTCGCACTCCGCTTCTTCCAGGCGGCGCTTTTTCTCCCGGAAGAGACAGGTCTGCTGCTTCCGCTTCTGTCTGTATCGATCCACAATCTGTCGGGTCCCATGCTGCAGCATTACCGCCCGCGCTGCATCCTTCTCCTCCAGAACCGCTCTGCACTCCTCGTCGAGCCAATCGTTTCGTCGACTCCGTTCTACGTACCCGATAGTGCTCTCGGCTGCGTTGTTGATGGCTGCTTTGACAGTCCTCTATAGGGGCCATCCGGTTGCTTCAGTCGCTCTAGATCGTACCGGGGCGGCCGCCGGTAATGTACGTGGAGAGTTTTGGGCGCAGTTTAACCATCGCCAGGTAGTGATCAGAGTCGATATTAGCGCTACGATTGGTCCTGACGTCGATAATGTCGGAGAAGTGCCGTCCATCAATCAGAACGTGGTCGATTTGCGATTCCGTTTGTTGTGGTGATCTCCAGGTGTAACGATACGGGAGGCTGTGCTGGAAGAAGGTGCTACGAATGGCCATGTTCTTGGAGGCGGTGAAATCGATGAGGCGTAGGCCATTTTCGTTCGTCAGCTGGTGGGCGCTGAACTTTCCAATCGTCGGTCTGAATTCCTCCTCCTGGCCTACCTGAGCGTTTAGATCCCCTATGATGATCTTGACGTCGTGGTTTGGGCAGCGGTCATACTCGCGTTCGAGCTGCGCGTAAAATGCGTCTTTGTCATCATCAGTGCTTCCGGAATGTTGGCTGTGCACGTTTATTATGCCAATGTTGCTTCACGATCAACGACACGGACGGCGACAAAGGCGATGGGAACGACGATATTTCAAAATCTTCATGCGAAAGCTGCGACGGTTCAAACAAGGCGGCTGTCAACCAATCGTGCGAAGAAAAAGAAAATATGTGCTGTTTAGGGACCACAGAGTGACTGTGATTCCAATTTGTCTATCAATTTTAATATAACATAACTAGTTTTTAGGCCCTGTTAAGTTCTATGGCGCATGCGCCCTCCAAATAAATACAACATTAAAAAAAAGTCTCCGGGTCGTTTCAAGATATCTCAGAGAGACGTCAAAGGATTTAATGGAAATTTCAGAGGCGTTTCAGGGGGTCTGAGGGATTTCAGGTGGTCTCAGGACCGTTAAAGGAGGTTGGTCAGGAGACTCAAGCAGTTTTAGGGGGTTCCAGTGGGTCTTGAGGGAGTTTCAGATGGTCCCAGGGGGGGGGGCTAAAGGACGTACCAGGTGCTCTCAGGGGCATTTCAGGAGGCCTTGGGGCGTTTTATGATGAGTTTTAGAGGATATAGGGATTTCAGGAAGTCTCAGGTGCGTTTCATGGCGTCTCAGGGTCATTTTAGGAAGTCTCAGGTACATTCCAGGGGACTTAAGATGTTAAGATGTTTCTAGCTTTCAAAACCGCCTTGCTGACGGGAAAGATACATATAAATATGTCTTGTCGTAAATTAATGTTGAGCAAATAAATGTATGGCGTTGTCCATAAACTACGTAGACTAATTTTGGGCCATCTCAGCCCCCCCCCCCCCCCCTCCCCCACCGTAGACTTTTGTTCATACAGAATTTTCGAAATTTGTATGGAGCGTAGACTTTGGTCAGATCCCCCCGTCCCCCCTAAGAGTCTACGTAGTTTATGGACAGGCCCTATGTATGTTGTATCTGGTGTTATTAGATACAGATATTACAGTATTTCAGTCGCACTGTCGTAGTGTCTACAGTCTCCCCAAAAACCAAACATTTCAAACTAAACATTTTGAAACCATCGTTACCAGTTCTGTGAGATTCAAACAAAATTAAAAACATTAAAAAATCATACAGAATCAACAGGTAATGAAAAAGCTGGCCAAAAACAAATGTTTCGGCCACAATCTATACGGGAGACGATAGACACTACGACCCTTGAGAAAGGCCAAAACCCTTCGACCGAAACGTCGGTAGAGTAGAAAACAATCTTCTCGACCTAAGGACTGAGAAAGCCATCCGAAACATCGATCAAACATCCAGGGGAAATCCTCATACAGATATTACGGAGAAGTTTTTAACTGTTAACTGATTAGAATAGAAATAAAAATCTGTACGGGATTGGGCTGTACTTCAAACCTAAAATTTGACTGTAGTACTTTTTATTCTATTTAAATGAAAGCTGTGTTAACTAAGCATCACAAAATCAATCCTCTCATCCAATATCACTCAGCAATTTTGAATGGCCATTATTCGCAACATTCGCATCCACTACAGTACTCTACTCTACTCATGTTGCTGACTACTATCAGCGCGCACTCAGCAAACCAATCCTATTCAAAATAAACAGAATTTTCTCTGCGATCGACATCCATCTCGAGGGAAGCGACCTTACCACTGCACTGACCGACGACGATGCCCTGCTTTGCTGTGGTCAGTTCCACCACGCCGCCGCCATCCGATATCGAACGTTGCTAACAGTTGTCTGAACTGAACGACTGCTACTGACTGCAGGCTAGATATGCAGATGGCAATGATTCAAACTCTTCCAGTTGCATGTACCAATCTCCTGGTGGCTACCGTAGATCCGGTTGACCACAAATAACGACTCCGACCACGACGACTCCGACGACGACGACGGTGAGCAAACAAAAGTGCGTCAATTGGAAGCAATTGCATTAAATGCATTCAAATTTCCGCTCCGAGCGCAGGATCCGCGCGCGCGCACCCGCCGCGGTGCAATTTTACTGGCGAGAAAGAGGAGAAATGCGGTTTCTGACTGACTGACTGACTGAATGAAAATTGTACGGAAGGAACCGCTTTTTGTAACCGACGAGTACCGAGCCCCACGGGTTCGGATGCGGAATAAAATGTGCTCTCGGCGGCGGAGAAGAAAGTGAGGTTTCGCTTGGAAAAGCGAACGCGCGAATATGTGACACAGAAGCGCGGTTCTTTTAATGGAAATGTTGTTTCCCAGAATTTGGGTGATTTTTAATTTTGTCGAAGCAATGGAAGCTATGTGGAGGGCTGCTGCGGCTCTGCTATGGGATAGATGTGGAAGGCAACCACGTTGCCAACATGTTATACATGGTTGCAATATCCGTAATTCAGAGTTTACTAAACTTTTTCAGTTCGCGACCCACTTTTAGCAGTTATAGCATGCAAGGTTTTTCTAAAGGTGTTGTACTTTTTTATAACGGCTAATGTGGCTATGAGGGTCTTCAGTTAGCCTAGTGGTTAAGGTTGTGGATCGCCAATCCGGAGACAGCGGGTTCGATTCCCGTTCCAGTCGAGAAAACTTTCTCGACTCCCTGGGCATAGTGTACCATTGTGCATGCCTCACATTATACTAATTCATGCAATGGCAGGCAAAGAAAGCCCTTCAATTAAAAACTGTGGAAGTTCTCAAAGAACACTGAGTTGAAGCGAAGCAAGCCAAGTCTCAGTGGGGACGTAGAGCCATAAAAAAGAAGACGAGAAAGAATGTGGCTATGTGGAACATTTGGACATTTTTTTCCCCAAAATATTGATTTCGAAAATGTTTCGCATAGTTTGGACACAGTTTTTTGTACTGACTAAAAAACGCAAATTCATAGAATTCTATAAGAACATATCTCGCGTTTAGTATCATACAGGCGTATCTACAATGATCGATTTCTCTTCGTCGATTTTCTCTTCGGATTATTCCGGAAAATACGACCAATATTCGAATGATCTCTCGGTGTATTTCGATGAAGGACGACTAGGACTAGCATCTAATACAACAAAAACAACCAAAAATAAATTCCAGGCCAAATTATAAGCCGAAGAGAAAATCGATGAAGAGAAATCGATCATTGTAGATACGCCCGTATGATACTGAGCGCGACATATGGCAAAAAATGGTTGTATATAATATTGCTCAAATACATAAAATAACATACAGCATATATCACCATAATTCACCTAACATCAGTCCGCGACTCGCCAGTGAGTCGTGACCCATAGTTTGAGGCACCCTGTCCTTGTTGCTATGTTTTTCATCTGCTATCAGGATGCTCTTTCATGAAATGAGTGCAGCTTTGGCTGTAGCCAAAATATTATACGAGTTCAAATGTAGATGCATACCACACAACATACATCAACCTCAACATGGGCAAGTGAATTATTACTGAAGTTTATTTGTGGCACAGGACGGACGGTATGTCTGGTTTCTGTTTTATTTTCGTGGTTGACATATTTAAAGGACAAGTACTGCTTCGGAACCCTTAGCAATATGAATGTAGTCGTTATCCTGTATGTTATGATGTGAATCTTTTCATCTAGTTGATGAGTGTGCGGGCGTCCTCCAATAATGATGGTCCCGCATAAAATCTGTGGTAGTGAACATAAAAGGAAGTCTTTGTAAGGCGAGACAAAAGCCCTCCATTGCACAGCACTTCTATACCATAAATAGAACTTCAGCGCCTTATATACTTATAGCAATTCAGCGCCCGATATACTGGTACGCTCCCAAGGAAATGACTTTACTACTGTGCCCTATTTAGATTTTATTCCGAGTAAAACCTTCCATGCATTATTATTCCACTGAATATTTTAGTAATTATTGTGGAAAGAACATTCTTGCAGGAATTCCTTTTATTTTATTATTATTATTATTATTATTATTATAAGCTTTATTTACGAGGCTTTCAGCCCTAGGCTGGTTCGCCTCGGAATTCCTTTTATGATTTTTGCGAGAATTCTTTTTATTTTATTTTGTTTTAGAAAATTTCTCATGATTTAGTTCAAGTACATTGTCAGAAATTGCTTTAAGGATTGTTTGAGAATATATCAAATATTGTTTTCGAATTTTTATAAAAAGAAGATTGAAGCAGATTTTCTAAGAATGATTTGGCAAGAATTCGTCTAAAGATTTCTTTAACCCGAAAAAAATAAAAATAGAAAAAAAAATAAAATGAAAATAAAAATAAAATAAAAAACCAGTAGGGTAAAAGCTCCCTTAGTGGAGGTAGTACCAATAGTGGTGGTAGTGCCAATTTAGCACTATTTCGATCAAAAAGCTTGCAAATGATATTTTTAATAGATGCATCATAACTAATTAATAACATTAATTCAGTTTTGTGTTCAGGATTTGCCGAAAAACCTATTTTAAACAATTATTTTCCTTAATTTTTTTGCTCCTTTGCACCTATAGTGGTGGTAGTGTTCCTATAGTGGTGGGTCCCATAAGAATTCAATGGGATGCGCCACTATAGGAACCAATGTTAAATTTTACCTCCATAATAGGAACCGTGTACCTATAGTTGGTGCAAGTGATTTATTAGCAAATACTGAAATAAACAATGGTTTTTACATTTTTTCTAGCAAATTTAAGTAAAAAACTACCGATCAACGTTTTCAAATTTGTTATTTTGTGGTATTATGCATTTTATTTAATTATTTTACTACAAGGAGCTACTAATAGCACCACTATTGGTACATTTACCCTACAATGTTGGGGTCAATTTGACCCAGACAGGATCGCTGATCGTGCACTACGCCATAGTTGTGCGCCTAGCTTAACATCCTTACCTTACCTTACCGGTCAGGCTAAGGCCGGGGTGGCCTCTGCTGTACATAGTAGCCGCCTCCATTCCACTCGGTCCATGGCTGTTTGTCTCCAGTTCCGCACTCTGCGTAGGGTCCGCAGATCGTCCTCCACTTGGTCGACCCACCTAGCTCGCTGCGCTCCACGTCTTCTTGTACCGGTCGGATGACTCTCGAGAACCATTTTAGTCGGGTTGCTATCCGACATCCTGATGACGTGACCCGCCCACCGTAGCCTCCCGATTTTCGCGGTATGGACGATGGTTGGTTCTCCCAGCAGCTGATGCAGCTCGTGGTTCATTCGCCTTCTCCAAGTCCCGTCTTCCATCTGCACTCCGCCGTAGATGGTACGCAACACCTTCCGTTCGAAAACTCCAAGGGCGCGTTGGTCCTCTGCACGTAGGGTCCATGTTTCGTGCCCATAGAGGACGACCGGTCTAATCAACGTTTTGTAGATGGTTAACTTCGTGTTACGGCGAACTTTATTCGATCGTAGAGTTCTGCGGAGTCCAAAGTAGGCACGATTTCCTGCCACAATGCGCCTCTGAATTTCTCTGCTGGTGTCGTTGTCGTCGGTCACCAGTGAGCCCAAGTACACGAATTCTTCAACCGCCTCGATTTCATCACCGTCGATATGAATTCGGGGTGGCGGGCGCGGTGATTCCTCCCTGGAGCCCTTTGCCATCATGTACTTTGTCTTCGACACATTAATGACTAATCCGATTCGCCTGGCTTCCCTCTTTAGTCGGATGTACGTTTCCGCCATCGTCTCAAATTTATGAGCAATAATATCAATATCATCGGCGAAACCAAGCAGCTGAACGGACTTCGTGAAAATCGTCCCACTCGTGTTTATCCCCGCTCTTCTTTTTACACCCTCCAAAGCAATGTTGAACAGCAAGCACGAAAGACCATCACCTTGCCGTAACCCTCTGCGAGATTCGAAGGGACTCGAGAGTGTCCCTGATACTCGAACTACGCACATCACTCGATCCATCGTCGCCTTGATCAACCGCATCAGTTTATCCGGGAATCCGTATTCGTGCATAATCTGCCATAGCTGTTCTCGATCGATTGTATCATACGCCGATTTGAAATCGATGAACAAGTGATGTGTGGGCACGTTGTATTCGCGGCATTTCTGCAACACCTGGCGGATGGCGAACATCTGGTCCGTTGTAGCGCGTTCACCCATGAATCCAGCCTGATATTGCCCCACGAACTCTCTTGCAATCGGTGATAGACGGCGGCATAAAATTTGGGAGAGTATCTTGTAGGCAGCGCTCAGTAGTGTGATCGCGCGGTAGTTTTCGCAATCCAACTTGTCGCCCTTTTTGTAGATGGGACACACGATACCTTCCATCCATTCCTCCGGTAATACTTCCTCCTCCCAAATCTTGGTAATGACCCAGTGTAGTGCTCTCACCAGTGCTTCTCCACCGTATTTTAGAAGCTCGCTTGGTAGTTGATCTGCTCCAGCGGCTTTGTTGTTTTTCAACCGGCCAACCTCCTCCTCAATCTCTTGAAGGTCAGGGGCCGGAAGTCTTTCGTCCTGTGCACATACTCCTAGATCTGTTACCACGCCACCTTCGGTACTTGCAACGTCGCCATTGAGGTGCTCATCGTAATGCTGCCGCCACCTCTCGACCACCTCACGCTCGCTCGTGAGAATATTCCCGTGATTATCTCGGCACATGTCGGCTTGTGGCACAAAGCCTCTGCGCGAGCGGTTCAGCTTCTCGTAGAACTTTCGTGTGTCCTTAGCGCGTTACAGCTCTTCCATCGCTTCGCGATCTCGTTCTTCCTGCTGGCGCTTCTTCATCCGGAAGACTGAGTTCTGCCTGTTCCGCGCCTGTTTGTAACGTGCCTCATTCGCTCTCGTACGGTGTTGCAGCATTCTCGCCCATGCTGCATTCTTCTCGTTTTTCAACTGTTCACATTCGCCGTCGTACCAGTCGTTTCTGTGATTCGGAGTCGCGAAGCCTAGTGCTGTAGCCGAGGTACTACCTATGGCGGATCGGATGTCCCTCCAGCCATCTTCAAGTGTAGCTGCGCCAAGCTGCTCTTCCGTTGGTAGGGCCACTGCTAACTGCTGCGCGTAGTCTTGAGCCACTTCTACGTTACGAAGTTGCTCGATGTTGAGCCGCGGCGTTCGACTTCGACGCGTGGTGATAACTGTCGAAAGTTTTGAGCGCATGCATACAGCTACTAAGTAGTGATCCGAATCTATATTCGCACTGCGGTATGTGCGGACGTTGGTTATATCTGAGAAGAATTTACCGTCGATTAGAACGTGGTCGATTTGGTTTTCTGTTTGGTGGTCGGGTGATCTCCAGGTGGCTTTGTGGATATCTTTGCGGGGAAAGAAGGTGCTTCGGACTACCATACCACGGGAGGCTGCAAAGTTTACGCATCGCTGGCCGTTATCATTCGATACGGCGTGCAGGCTGTTTCGCCCGATTACCGGTCTGTACATTTCCTCCCTTCCTACCTGCGCGTTCATGTCGCCGACAACGATTTTCACGTCACGCGGCGAGCAACCATCGTATGTTTGCTCTAACTGCGCGTAGAACGCTTCTTTCTCGTCATCGGGTCTCCCTTCGTGTGGGCAGTGGTCGTTGATGATGCTGTAGTTGAAGAAACGGCCCTTAACTCTCAACATGCACATCCTTGCGTTGATCGGCTGCCACCCGATCACACGTTGTCGCATCTTGCCCAACACTATAAATCCTGTTCCCAGTTCATTGGTGGTGCCACAGCTTTGGTAGAAGGTAGCCGCTCGATGCCCGCTTTTCCACACTTTCTGTCCAGTCCAACAAAGTTCCTGCAACGCCACGATGTCGAAGTTGCGGGGATGTAGTTCGTCGTAGATTATCCTGTCACATCCTGCGAAACCTAGTGACTTGCAATTCCATGTTCCAAGTTTCCAATCGTAGTCCTTATTTCGTCGCGTGGGTCTTTGCCGATTGTATCGAGTCGTATTTTCTCCTATGTTATTCGCAATGGGGATTTTTACGGGTGGCTTATTGGGCCTACGCCAACACTCCTGTCTCGCCGGAGGGCAATCGTGCCAGTTCTGTTTAACGTCCCAACCAACACTGGGACGACCACGCTGATAGGGCTACCACCTTGGATCTAGCTGGGCGTGGTGCAGCGTTTCTTACTCAGCCGCTGGATGCCAGAACAGACGCTGTTTGAGCCGCACCTCCTTGGTGAACAGACACTCGGATCGTACCTCCTCAATCTAGCTGAAGTCAGAAGGACAACAGTGCCCATGCTGCGCTACCAGCTAAGCACACAACTCTTAGCTGGCGGTCTTTGTCATCGCTTGACCCGTGGAAGCATGAGGTAGGAACTTGTGAGGACCAGAGCTATATTGCACGCTCTCCTTATCGACTCACCGTTTTGCAGCCCAGCTTAACATCCTAGAAGGGTAAAATATTCCTTGAAAATGCATTCCTGTGCAAGTATTTTTTTTTTTTTTTTAAACTTCTCCAGGGATTCCTTTACAAATTCTCTCAGGAATTCTTGGCATTTCCTCAGGAGTTTCTCATGAAATTTCTCAAAAGTTTTATCTTGGAACTTTCCCACGGATTTCCCAAGGAATTCCTACAGAAATATTGTCAGAATTCTTCCAGGCGTTTTCTTTAGGATTTCTCCGAAAGTTCTTCTGAAAAATGTTCAAGAAATTCAAATTCTACAGTAGACGTTCGGTCGGTGCAAACGGTTTAACTGCAAGTCCGGTAAGTGCAACAAATTGGCAGTTATCGCACCGCTATCCGTCAAAACGGTGCGCCACGTTAGCCCAAACGAACAATCGAATGAATTTTTCGTTCATTTAACGTCAATTGATGGGTTGTTGACGCCTATCTGACGTTGCAGTTACCGAATTGTGAATCTGTTGTTCGCTAAGTGAAACGTAAACATGTTGCAGTTGTCGAACGTCTACTGTACTAGAAATTGCTCCAGGAATTTGTCCAAAAGTTTCTTCAAAATAAATTCCAGCAGTTTTTTTTGTACAAATATTCGGAGATTTTTCTAGAAATTCAGATTTCTGAAAAATTTCCTAAAATTATTGCCTGAATTTTATGGATATTCTCGGAAATTAATTTGTAATTCCTCTAGAAAATACTTAAGAGGTTCTTCTGGCAGTTCTTCCATGAATATCTCTACTAGTTTATTCAGGTATTCATCCAGGCGATGCTTCGAATTTATTCAGAACTTCCTTCTGGAATTCTTTCAGATTTTTTATTTAAAGATTCTTTCACCAATTTCTGCGAGAAATTACCCTAGAATCAACTCCTTAGCATTTTCATGACATTTTTCAATAATTTTTTCATTGATTAGCTATAATTCTTTAACAATCTATTTTTAAGACTAACATTCTTCTTGGAAGTCATAGGTAATTCTTCATCGGCTACTTTGAATACAAAAATAGTTATTGTTCCCTCCACCAGGAGCGCTCACGTGCTATTGTTGTTGAAACGTCATTTTCAACTCGCGAGCTGAATTTTATGTGCTCTACTTAATTCGTCGTTTGTAAACAATTTATCGTATAAAAACATACTTTGTCGGTTCCAGGTAAATATATTGTGTTCTTGCAAGTGGTTTTTGGCAAAAAAGCTGCACTTTTGATTAGTTTTGTACTTTTAATATACTGGTCCCACTTGCCCCGGTGCTTTTTCATGCCTGGGGCAAGTGAGATTTGTGGAAGCAAACCAAAAACATATCATATTTTGGTCTCGTTTTGTCTAGGATTGGACGAGAATGGTACGGAACTACACTAAGAAAAGACCTCCGGCGGCTTACAGCAAGGCTTCCGTGGTTGAAGCGGTAAATGCCGTGAAGGATAATCGTCTATCCGTGTACAGTGCGTCAAAATACTACAACATCCCGAAAACTACATTGTTCAATCGTGTTAAAGGCAAACGAGGCATGGAGAGTACCACAGGTGGTAGACCTACTGCCTTGCCGGCGAATATGGAAGCGAAGTTGGCATCAAACATTAAGACCATGGAACGATGGGGGTTCGGACTGTCCAGGCAAGAAATCACCGTAGCCATAAAGGACGACACCTGAAGGAGATCGGAATGGAAACTCCGATCAATGATTCCACTCCCGGAAGTGACTATTTTGTGAACTTTATGCGACGAAATGGGCTCTCTCAAAAGAAGCCTCAGGCAGTTCAGGTGTTAAGAAAGAAAGGAGTTGATCCCTTCGCAATTGCCAACTATTTTTAAAATGCTCAAAGACATAATTCAGTAGATTCCACCAGAACGGATCTACAACATGGATGAAACCATCTTCTCTCTGGATCCCAGTCGCGTGAAAGCTGTAGGAGAAAAAGGAGAGGCCGCCCATAGAGTGACAGCCGGTCCAGGACGAGAGAACAATTCGGTACTAATGGGGGCTAATCCAACAGGAGAAAAATTACCTCCGCTCATCCTATTCAAGGCCAAGAACTTGTGGAGCTCTTGGCTTGCCAGCAAGGACAAGGAATATCCCGGGATGTCATATACCGCAACACAAAACAGCTGGAGATACCTTCACTGAATATTTATGTAACACTTTCCCCAAAAGCATTCCGAAGGAAAAACCGGTCGTTTTGGTTTACGATGGGCATAGCTCCCATACATCCCTGGCATTCATTGAGAAAGCAATTGAGGAAAATGTCGTGATTCTCAAGCTTCCTCCCCATACGAGCCATGTCCTCCAGCCAATGGATTTGTCTGTTTTCAAACCATTGAAACAGGAGTATGATAAAGCCGTCATTGAGTGGCAAAGGAAGCATTACGGAGTTAAAAGGCCGAAATCGAAATTTGCGGAAATCATTCCTGTGCAGAAGCGTCCAGAGAAGCACAACTTACCTCGGAGATAGTCGTCCAAAGAGTGGCCTGTTCATTGCATGTGTCTTATGCGTATTCGTTGAGGGAGCACCGTATAACGGCTTCGAATTGTCATACTAACGTGTACGGCAAATTGAGTCCCATTTACACTGGTCGCATGCATGAGGGGTATGCCACACATTTCCCCTCTTCTCAAAAAAAAATAGTAAAGATTATTTACATGCTAACATGCCCAACATGTATAAACTGAATGTCCAGCATAATTGAAGATAAAAAAAAAAAAAAAAAACGAAATAAATTATAGATATATTTCATTCTCAGTGTGTATGCGAAGGTGGCGTAACTCACGACGGTGTAAATAACAACACCTAATAAATTTGACTCAGCTGTCATGTCAAAGAAAGTTGGAACGAGTAGGAAAACGGAACAGTCATAAACAAAACGAATTTCTTCCACACAGGTAAATTGATAATTAGTGTTTTGTTAATTAATTGTTTTATTCACTTCAGGTGTTTGATGAAGGTGTGTTACAATGAGCTTCGTAAATATTTATTGTTCAACGGACCGGACATACTGGTCAAGGTACGCTGGGGCCCTTTTTACTCGACTTCTGCGGTTTGTGTGGTCTTCTGCGGCGGTTGGAGCACTCGATGTCGTCATGTTCGGTTCATTGTCGTCGGCTACACCAGGATTCTGGACTTCATCTGATTTGGATTTGTTTTGACAGTGAGAAACCTTCTTGGTTTGCGTGACGTGTCGTCTGAGGGACTGGCCATCTTCGGAGTGCAGGACCAAGCTTCCGTTATTTTCATCTGCCACCGTGTATCTAGTGGGAGAAAATCTCGGCTGACCTTTGCTACGAAATTGACGCTGAATGATTACCGTATCGCCGGGTTGTACACGACACGAACGAGCACCACGACGACTATCCTCTCTGTGCTTTCCTTCCAGCTTCGCTTTCCGATCCCGTTCATCCAACATCGCATCGTCGACGACCGTTTTTCCCGGGTTGACCAGAGGTAGGCCTCGTCGAATTTTCCTGCCCTGCATGACTTCCTCAGGAGGGAGTCGGGTTATGCTGTGTGCTGCGGAGTTGTATGCATGCACAGCCTCTCGTAGTTCGTCAGCGTAGTTTGTTTTATTGGAGATGGCCGCTGACATAGCCTTGTTCACGATTTTCATGCTGTTTTCCACTAAACCGTTCTGCTGCGGGTACATCGGCGTGGAGAAAACAGCTTTTATTCCTCGGCTGGCGCAGTAGTTCTTATAGTCTGATCCGTTAAATGGAGGTCCGTTGTCCGATCTGATGCTCTTCGGGTACCCTTCTATTTCAAATATTTCCTCGAGGACTCTCTTGGTGCACTCGTAGCTTGTTGACTTCACGGGTCTTGCAAAGAGGAATCGTGATCTGTAATCGATAACGACAAGAATCGATATACCACCCAGTAGAGCGTAGGGGCCGTTGAAGTTAACCGCAATTGACTCCCACACAACCTTCGGGGCAAAAACCCTTTGCATAGGAGGGGGTCGTTCTGGCTTGCCATTCGTGACGCAGACTACGCATGACTCCACGCATTTCTGTACCATTGTCGCCAGTCCTGGCCACCACACTCGTTGCCTCAAAATACTTTTCATTTTTGCCACAGAAGGGTGCCCTTCGTGTGCGACTTTTAAGGCTTTGTCCTGTAGTGATGTAGGGATAACTGCGCAACCGGTTTTGATGATCATGCCATCTCGAACGGACAACTCGTCTCGTACATTGTGGTAGGTTTTGTCCACATCTGACCATAGTCCGGATTCCAATGCCGCCAACACGGGTTTAAGCGTTTCATCCTCTGATGTGGCGGTGATGATCTCGTCTTCGGTGAGTATCTCCACGGAATTTGCTTCCAGTCTTCCGATTTCCCACGGGCTAGCGTCGTCGTTGAACGGCTCGTCCTCGCCATTGTAGAGCCTAGAAGACGGGTCGGCTATGTTGTCCATCCCGCGCACGTACTCCACGTCATAGCTGTAGGGGCTCAGCCTAAGTGCCCAACCATCTGCCCGGGTGAGAGCTCGCTTCGATTCCTCTCGGGAGCGGTTAAGGATGAATGCTACACCTTGGGCATCAGTGCGGAGGGTGAAGTGTCTTCCTAGGAGAAAGTAGGAGAAATGTTCAACTCCCCAGACCGCACTGAGCGCCTCCCGTTGATTCTGGGCGTATTTCTGCTCGGTTTTTGTAAGTGCTTTGGACGCAAAGCTGATGATCCTTGGGTGGCGATGCTTGCTTTCTTGCACTAGCACTGCCCCTAATGCAACGGGGGAGGCATCGGTGTACAAGACGGTCTTGTCCGTGTCTGAGAAGAATCCCAATGTGGTTGTGCAATGTAGAATTCGCTGTTTAATCCGTTCGAAAGCTTCTCTTTGTTTCTCACCCCAAGTCCATGTTTTACTTGTTACGATTTCCCATAACGGGCGCGATATCCCTGCAAAATTCCTCACGTATGTGCTAATGTAGGACGCGAGCCCAAGGAAGCTCCTTAGCTCGGAGATACTCGCGGGCTCCCGGAAATTGCGCAGGCTCTTGATTTTCTCCTCATCAACATGGAAGCCATCACCATCCAACAGGTGTCCAAGAAATTTAAGACTGCTCTTGTCGTATTCACACTTTGCACGGTTAAGTGTGAGGTTGTTTTCACGCAGTATCTGGAGGACTTTTTCGACAGTCTGGCGTAGCTCGTCCAACGTTTCAGCAAAAATAAGAATGTCGTCAATATACACGATTACATTCTCCATACCAGCAAAAAGCCGATTCATCTCGCGCTGGAATATTTCGGGGGCACAATTGACCCCGAACATTAGCCTCGTGAAACGGTACATACCGTTTTCAGTGAGGAAGGTGGTGAGATCGCGATACTCTTCGCATAGCTCCAGGTGATGAAACGCGTTGCTAAGATCTAGTTTCGAAAAATATTTGGCACCGTGGAGCTTAACACGCATTTCGTCGATAAGCGGCAGCCGGAAATATTCCCGGTTGATTGCTTTATTCGGAGCTCTCATGTTCACCACGAGTCTGAAATCCGATTTGCCTTTGGCCACGACGGACATCCCACTTATCCAACCGGGCGCCTTCGTCACCTTCTCGACTATTCCGTGCTTTTCCATTTCCTCCAATCTCTTTCTGGCGGCCTCCCTGAACGCCGCGGGGACATTGTAGTACGCGTTCTTCGAGGGAGGAATGGTCGGGTCTACACTAAATTTAACTTGCACACCCGGCATCTTGGGGAATACACTATCGCTATCGTTGGATTCAAAGCTGTTTACGGTCTTTCCAACCTTAAGAAGATTCAAGTCGTGCGCAGTGGATCGGCCGAGCAGCGATCTTGATCCTCCAGAAACAACGTGAAAAATAGCAACCACAGATGGTTTTTCAGTTCCTGGTACCTCAACTGTTGCCTTAAACGTGCATTCGACAGGCATCGGTTTAGCGGAAGCATAGGCATGCAAACTTTTATTGGGTTGTTGAATGATCTGGAGTTGCGCAAATCCCGAGTCGTAGTCTTGTTTTAGGTGCACCCAATCTTCGCCCCCGATAACGTTAACATCGGCTCCGGAGTCGATGAGAAAGCTTATTGGTCTGGCGGATCCGATACAGCAGTCGACTAGCGCGTCCTCCAAAGTGAGGGCAAAAACATTCTAAAAAGGAAATTTAAAGGAATGTTGGGATGTAATGAAATACGCTTTCAAGCTGGAGATTTTCTATTCAAGTTTATTCAAATATTTGTATTCAGCCTTGCTTTACCTGTTTTTCGTAAAATACGTTCTCTTCGCCCGAAGATTCAGCATCGGCTTGCTTCGAGATCTGCTGTACTGCGTTTGGGCGCTCCGAACGACATGCAACCGCAAAGTGTCCTCGTTTGCCACAGTTGTCGCATGTTCTGGTCAATGCAGGGCACTGCGGATTTCGATGGAAGAGGTTGTTGCATCTTGGGCAGCGTGTGTTACGATCTTGCGTTCGAGGGCTACGTTGTCCGTCTCTTGCTTGCTGTGTGAAGTTGCCTGCTTGTCTCGATCGTTCCGGGCGCCATGGTCCATTTCTCATGAAATCTGAATTCGTACGGCGTTGCTTGGTCGCCGGGTTGTCAAATTGCTGATGAGTGTTGATTCGTTTTCGGCCGACACCGGAGCGCCGACCAATTTCCAGAATATTGGCGTCAACCGTTCTTTCAGCTGTTTCTTCCTCATAAACTTCCTCGCGAGTTGCTGATTGCACGATGAAGTTGGTGTCGTAGCCATAGGTGCGGGCAGCCTTTGCCAACTCTTTGTTTCTCAGTCCTTCTAGCAATTGGGCTCTGACAAATCGGCTTTCGTCGTCGGCATTGTAGCCACATAGCTTTACGCCTCTTATAAGCCGAGCGTGGAAAGTAACGGTCGACTCATCTTTTCCCTGTTTCATCTTCAGGAAAGCTTGGTGTTCTGCAGTTGTGTCCGTCATTGATCGCAAATGGGTTTCAATGTTTTTGACGAAAATCGAATAGCACTGCGGGTCCGTCAGGCTGGGGCGGAGGTTGGCTGCTTTGACGATCGATTGCAGTTCTTTGCCAAGGGACAGGTACAACAGTTTCATCTTGCAGACTGGGTCGTTTGTATTATGCATCGACACCGCAACCTCGAAATCCTCGATGAAGTCGTACCACTCGGCCCACATTTTGTTCGGGCGGACACCGCTGGGATAGGGCTTAATGTGTTCTGGGCGTACAGTCGTGTGTGAACCGGTGGCTTGGGCGGGTTCGCGGGTGAAATCCCAGCTGCGGGCGGGTTCGCGGGTGAAATCCCAGCTGCGGCCGGCTTCGGGGGTCACTTGCTGTGGTGCGAGCTGTTGATTACCAGGCTGAAGCAGAGTTACAGCCTTCCTGAGGTCCGCTAAAACCTTTTCGATCTGCTCCATCCGGCCGTCGCGGTCC
This sequence comes from Aedes albopictus, assembly GCF_035046485.1. NCBI lineage: Eukaryota > Metazoa > Arthropoda > Insecta > Diptera > Culicidae > Aedes > Aedes albopictus. The sequence continues at coordinate 296,589,993 of NC_085136.1, read as the reverse complement.
TTTTCCGGATAATTTTGCTTACTGGGGTTGGCTTCACCAGTCGGGCTGGCATCCTTCGTCTTCGTTGGGGTGGCCTGGTCGTCATCGTCGCTGGAAGAATCGATGCTGGCTGTGCTGTAATTGCTGCTGCGGTGGCTCGCGGTGCTTTCACTGTCGCTGTCCGCGTCGGTACCACCGTTCGATGCGGGTTCGTTCGTCTCGTTTTTGTTGGTTATGTCTTCTTCGTTGTCACTGGTATCTGCTTCTCGCTCCAAATCGCAATCGCTCAAATCGTTTAGGTCTTCCGTTGGCCGAACGTATTTGCCGCGGTTGTCCATTACGCAGATTGTGTTGGGATTGTTGTTAAGAACTTCGAATTTCAATCTGTAAAGTTCAAAACGCGTCGTATTAGTTATGTTTGGCAATTTAAAAGAACGATTGTAAAGGAAAATATTTGCGGCATCTGCTTTTTTCCGACCATGGCGGGGTCGCGCTTTACTTTGCTACTTTGATTGGGGCTTATTCCCATCAAGTCGTGCGATATGTTTGTGCAAAGCGGTGAGTTTATCATGCTGCGGCGGAAATTTTCATTTTTAAGCGGCATCGTTTTGAAACGGCTTGGGGATTTTTTTAGCTATTTTTAAAATGGCGTCATTTGGTGATGGGTCAAGCGGTGTTGGCTAATTTCAACAAGCATCGTTTTGAAACGAATTGAGTGTGCTACTTGCGGGTTGCGGTGCATGCGAGGGGCGATTTTCCCAAGTTGCTTTATTTCGTTGATTTCGGCGAGGCTTTGATGATGGCGAATTATAATAAGCACGTTTATGCGAAATTTTGTTCGTTCGCTCAATTACTGGCAGGTTCGCCAAATGTGCAGAAGCGTCCAGAGAAGCACAACTTACCTCGGAGATAGTCGTCCAAAGAGTGGCCTGTTCATTGCATGTGTCTTATGCGTATTCGTTGAGGGAGCACCGTATAACGGCTTCGAATTGTCATACTAACGTGTACGGCAAATTAAGTCCCATTTACACTGGTCGCATGCATGAGGGGTATGCCACACAATTCCCATCGTGTGGTCCAAGTGTGATACAACAATTATCCAAAGTGGCTTTCACAAAGCGGGTATTTTCCCGCTTTGTGCTAATGTTATTCCGGACAAAATGTACGATCCACGAGCACTGCAACGATTTAAGGTAAGCCGTGAGCCACATCTCTTACTGCAGACGCATCGAAAACCGCTCCGAAAGTATCGACACCGAAAGGTTATCAAGGTCCAAGTCAGTCCGGATTCACCAGCATCTCTCTACCCCGGGATGAAAATGTAAATCCTAACATCCAATCAACTGTTGTGGTCCAAAAGGCATTCGAATCAAATGCGGAAAGGATGACCCGAGAGGAAAAAGTTCCCATTGCTGAAAATTCTTTTGAGCTAATCCTACTTGAACACGCCACGCAGTGTGGATCTTCTCAGAATGTTCGAATGAGGAAAATTTGTTCGGGTGCTGAAGTAGGTAATCACATCAGATGAAGTTGTTCAGCGATTAAAGGCTAAGCGCGAGAAAGAGGTGGAAAACTTGTGCCAAAAATCAAGCAAGAAGACCAAGAGAATGCACCCCAAGCAAAGAAAAAGAGTAAAAAAGGTGATGCAACAACTTTGAAGCCACGAACCGTCAAACGAGCTAAACTTGAAGAACCACCTTCCATCAGTTCTGGATCATCGACCAAGAAGCGGACCAAACAGATTCGACTTGCTTAGTTCGATTCCTTTATTTTATAAATGATGTTTTTCTGAACTCGAATTCCTAAAAACAAACTGGTTTTTGTTTTGTAACATTTATACAGTACTTCAATCAATAAAACATAATGTTTTCAGTAAACTTATATTAAACTACAATACTTAATTGTGCTGCTGCTTTGTTCTTCTTCCTTGGCATAACGTCCTTACTTAGGCAGAGTTGGCTTCTGAGCTTTTCCGTAGTTATTAACCGATAGCTTTCATTGTTTATGGCCATCATGTATTCCATTGGTAACACCCATTGCCTACGTAACAAAAAATGATATTTTAATATCCTTCGTTATTTAATTTATTGCCACTTTTTGGATAAAGTATGTATTTGTTTTACACTGGAGCCAGCCCTTATCGTACATTGCGTAAATATGAACGTTACGTAATTTGTGTACTGCTATGGCTTCGGAGAAGCAATAATTGCACGCGGACACAATTAGTTAAACTATTCACTTTATTTATTATAATTAGTTACACTAGTATTAGGAGCCAATTTCGGGTCGACTGATCGGTCCAACCGTCGGATGGTGAAAGAGACCGACTTCCGTTAGCGTACATCCAAGAAGCCTATTGCTATAAAATAGTCATTTTTGGTACTTCATGGTTGGTACCATTATTATAGTAATCGAGGGATACTACAACTTCTCCCGCCTAAACATTTGTTTACAAAAGAATCAACAAACACTTATTTCTAACATTACAATCTTCTGATTTAACAAATTACAATACTTTTCTTTCTATCTCTAGGTGAATTGATCATCACGGTACACACGGTCAGAAAATTCACTCATTTTCGAGCTAAAGTGGGACAACTCAAAATTGAGTAAATTTTTTTGCCAGCGATAGCGCTGGCCCAAGTGCGAAAATCTCATCATTTAAAGGCGTATAATATTCTTGATGATGCGAAGAATATTATACGGCTTAAACCAGTTGGATTTTTGCACTTGGGCCAGCGCTATCGCTGGAAATGCAATTTACTCATTTTTTGAGCTGTTCCAGTTTAGCTCAGTTTTGTGTGAATCTTACTCATTTTAGAGTAACATTTTCTTAGCGTGTAGGTATTTGTGGAACTTGGTGATTCCAAACACGACCGCCAAAGCTTCCTTGTGCACCTGGGCGTAATTTGCCTGAGCAGGTGTGAGGGTGGAGGAAGCAAAACATACAGGTTTTTCTACGTTATTCACCATATGTGAAAGGACGGCCCCGACACCATATGAACTGGCATCGACAGCTAAGATGATTGGCTTCAAAGGGTCAAATGGTTCAAGCAAGTTGTTCTCTAAGAGAAGACACTTGGTTTTCTCGAAGGCATCTTGACAATTTGAAGTCCAAACGAAACGACAGTTTTTTGTTAACAAGTCGTATATGGGACGTAATTCAATCGACAGATTGGGTAGAAATCGGTGATAATAATTAAGTAAACCCAGGTAAGACTGCAATTGAGCAACGTTACTGGGTGCGGGGGCGTTGAGTATTGCCCTGACTTTCAATTCGCTGGGGCGAATACCATCGCTTGTGATAGTATAGCCGACATAGTCTATACTACTTTCGAAAAATCGTGATTTGGCCAGGTTGATTTTGACGTTGTGATCGTTGAGCTTTTGTAACACTTGGAAAGATTCCTTCGGCAGTCGTCTATGGACGATCCACCTACTATTATATCATCCAGGTAAGCAATTCCTGGTGTATCATCTAAAATCTGGTCGATAATCGACTGAAATATCGCGGGGGCGGATGTAATACCGAACGGCATCCTGGTGAAACTGAACAATCCGCGATGAGTATTGATTGTGCAAATCAAACGAGACGTTTCTGACAGCGAAACCTGCAAATATGCACCTGAAAGATCGATTTTGCAAAAGACCTTCCAGTTGGCTACTTTGGCCAAAATATCATCCACTCTTGGAAGAGGGTAATAATCAGCGGTAACATAACGATTGAGAGTGGCTTTGCCATCGAGGCAAATGCGCACTGTGCCATCTTTCTTTGGGACGCTCACTATTGGACTAGCCCATGGAGAAGTTTTTACTGGAACCAGAATTCCTTCTGAGACCAACTTCTCTAGTCCACTTTCGACTTTATCGCGAAGCAAATAGGGTACCGAATACGCTTTATGAAACACCGGCGTCGCGTTAGGTTTTAAAACGATTTCCGCGGAAAAACCGGTAATTGTATCCTTCGCGGTTTCGGACACGATTTTAGGGAATTTCGTCCTTAACTCCGATTCAAATGACGGTTGTAGGCTACTTACGGACTTCTCGGAAAAGATCCTCCTCCACTCCGGATAGATGAGATCCAAGCCATCACGGCCCAGAAGCGGGTTCATCTCGCGGTCCGTGGGAATCACTATCAGGCTCAGCCGGCCGGATACTCCCGATGGGGCGACAACGTGGAGGGTGACGCTGCCTTTCGGACGAATGGTTTGACCTGAAACGGAAATATACTCTTGAGAAGTAGGAACTAGTGGACAATTTGAAAAACGATTCTGGTAAGTTTCCGCCGAGATGACGCTTCGGCAGGCTCCACAGTCGGCTTCAAATTCGAGACGTTGACCTTCGCACACCAGGGGTACGAATTCCGGTTGGTTTAGACGGTTCAAAGCGCTTGGACGGGCCTCTTTATCGCCGGAAGGGCGATTTTTCCGGACATTTGACTTTTCACCGGTACGATGGTCGACGCTTGACACTGGTACCGATGCTTTCGGGATCTCGAATAGATTCAGTCGCAGGACCTCCAATGCTTCTGACAATTCCGCTACTCGATTAGTTCCTCTGGCCTTCTTATGCTGATTTTGACTCGATGACGACTTCTTGGACTGACAAACTTTCGATGTGTGACCCTGTTTGCCACACGCGTAACACGTCCAACTTTGGGCAGGACACGTGGCTGGGTCATGCTGCCGACTGCAGCGAAAACACGACTTCCATGACTTCTGGTTCGATGACGTTTTCGTGTGGTCACTAAACTGTTTGCCTCGCTTGGGTTGCTGTTTTCTGCTATGCTGCTGGACTGCTGCGATTCTCGACGACGACGACACTGGATTTGACATCTCCTGATTTTGACTGAGTGCTGCCTCCCAGCTTCTCGCAAGAGAGCAAGCACTGTCGAACGTCAGCTGAGCTTCCGTGAGCAACCGTTTTCGTAGACTTTGGTCATAAATCCCTGCAACAAACTGGTCACGGAGGGCGTCCGGTAGAAAATCTCCGTATTTGCAGGACTGCGACGTTGCTTTCAAGCTGATTATAAAATCGGTGATGGACTGGGACGAATGTTGCTCGCACTTCCGAAATTTATATCTTTCGGCGACCACGATGGTTGTAGGTGCGAGATGCTGTTTCAGCAAATCTACCAGGACTTGGTAGGACTTCTTGCGGGGGTCTTCTGGTGCACACAGCCTCACAGAGACGGTGTAGAGACTGGGACCAGCAACAGTGATTAACACCGGGACTTTCTTGTCGTCCGGAGTATCATTCACGAGGAAGAACATCTCTAGACGATTGATGTACTCCACAAAATTCTCCCCGACCACAAACGGCTCTATCTGACCGAACATGCCAGCTCTAATGACTGGAGCGGCGGCTGCAGCATTTCCTTCCATCTTCACTGCTTTCGACGTTGTTCCACTTGCACTGTCACCTTCCTCGTCACTGTTCGACATTTGAGGTTAGGTTCCTAACACGTGCTCTACCGACGGCGCAACACAATACACTACGCGAGACTATTCACTACCGCACTACTACCGTTTTACCTCGTCGCCAAGTTGCTATGGCTTCGGAGAAGCAATAATTGCACGCGGACACAATTAGTTAAACTATTCACTTTATTTATTATAATTAGTTACACTAGTATTAGGAGCCAATTTCGGGTCGACTGATCGGTCCAACCGTCGGATGGTGAAAGAGACCGACTTCCGTTAGCGTACATCCAAGAAGCCTATTGCTATAAAATAGTCATTTTTGGTACTTCATGGTTGGTACCATTATTATAGTAATCGAGGGATACTACATGTACTATACCACAAAACTCTCAACATCTCTCTCCAACAATAATTGTTGATATAAGAATGTTCTGTTTCGTGTTACCGTAACCCGAGCAGGAGAAAATAGCTGAAGAATAACTAACTCAGGTATGGAAAACCGAATACCTACAACCTGAATGAGGTATTAATTAGCCCTGCATTAGAGGTAAAATAACTAAAATAATAACTGATGTGTATTCTTTGGATAACCCGCAAAAAATGACATCAGGTATGGTAATACCTAAATAATAATCGGCGATTTTTTCATACAAATAGCGATTTTTTCATAATTGAATAATACCTCAAGTAGTCCTCAACATCAAACCAATAACTCGTTGAGGTATTTCATCAATACCTACAAAATATCAAAATAAGTTATTTTCAATACCTGGATAACCGACCAATACCTTGTCTTGGTATGATATCTGATTTTGGTATGATCCAGTTATGTGGCAGTTATTCATTCCTGCTCGGGAAGCGCAGCAACTGTATTGAGCTTTTTGAATAACAGTTATGAATAGGTCCCAGCAGTTTTAGTGCACGTTTATACAAAGACATATATCTATAACACCTTTATCAAGCGTTAGAATTTTCAAAAAAAAAATGTTTTCAGTATATATTTGGCATGATAAAATTGAATTATCACTTTTTTAGGTCTCACTTACCCCGGCGTACCTTACCTCATTATTTCAAGAAGTCCTTAAGGCATTCATATTATTCAATGTCTCCAGTAGTGGTTCTCTGAAAGATTTCTCCATGATGTTTATATTGTTTCTGCAGGATTTCCTTCAGAAATGTCTCAAGGTAGTTTTTATGAGATTTTTGTGTAGTTTTTTGAGAATTCCTCCAGAAGTTCTTCCAAGGATTCCTCCAGGGATCCCCCAGAAATTCATTGAAGGATTTCTTCAAGAATTCCCCCAGTACACAGAAATTGCAGACACTTTTAAAGAAATTGCTTTAGAATTTTCTCTACAGAATCCTTTCAGAAGTTTCTCAAGAATGTTCCAAAGAATTATTTGCAGAGTTTCTCCATAAGTATCTAATATTTTTTTCTAGAAGATAATGGGGTTATTTCAAGGTGTTTCTTCAGGTATTCCCCTAGGAAAACGGAGCCTATCTTCTGCAAAGTGCTCCCACTTTGATCCTAATCGAAAATACATTGTTGGTCACACTTTTCAGAACCCCCTCTAAGCGTGACGTATGTGCGTGATCCATAAAGTGATGCCCCCTAAGCGTTGCTTGTTTTTTTTATTCTTGTATTTTTTTGTTAGGAGTGAACATGCATGATAACAAAAAGAACGGAAACAATTGGTGCCTGTACCGTCAGTTTCTGGAATAGGATGAACATGGGGACATAGGCTAAAGAAGAGTGGTCATACCCTAAGTATTAAACTGGGTATTCATTAAAAATTGCTTACGAGATAAACTCATGAATTGCCTTAGCAATTTTTGTCCAGAAATTCCTCCAAAAGTATCTCCAGGAGTTTTTTGAGGGATGTTTTGAGATCATCCTCCAGCGGTTTCATACAAATTCATTCAGGGATTCCGTTAAACATGCTTCAGTAATGTTTGTGCAATTTTTTGAAGATCTCCCTGGCGAAATATCTGAACATCTCTGCTGGGATCTGTAAAGACATTCCAGGTGATTACCGATGAAATCGCAAGAGGTGAAACACAGATTATGTCACACAATGATCGACAATTCTTGTATGGGACTCAATATTATTTTTATGGGTCGTCACGTTCTGTAAATCTCGCCTTCTCCCAATTGGACCCCAGGCGCCTTTCAGAGCTCGTCTTTGATGGAACACACTCAGCGAGGTGACGAAACTGAGGCCATGAAGGTATCCCTTTTAGGGTTAATGCTCCAATAGATCACTGATAACACCAGTAGATAAGATCGCCCAAAACTGAGCTCTCATATACTCTTAAACTTTTAACCCTTGAAAACGCCGTAAACGCTCCTTAACTCTTGACTCTTCTTTTTTCCCGTTATCCACCTTTATGGCTAATATTTAGTATTCCCACTGCTCTGAACATAATCGAATTCCATATAGGTAACGTTACCTTGATGGAGGGACCCTAAAAGATTTTATTATATTGGATTCTACATAAATGGAGATTTGGATGTACTATCTGGTACTACAAAGTTGAATGTATAACAAAAAGAAGTAAGATAGAAGCAGAAAAAAGCAAAATGATAGAAGTAATGAAAGATATGTATGAGGATAAAGATGAAGATAGATATGAGTAAATTATAGCGGGAAGAGAAATGTGATCCATCGAGTTTCGTATCTCTCTACAAAATTCTGCTCTTATCCTAAAATTTGCATAAAATAAATAATTCAAATCTCTTCAACAAATTTACATTGTGACGGTTGATACACAGTTACCATAATTGATCCATTCAAATCCATCCAATTATAAGGCAATACCATTAGAATGATCTCTAAATCAAACTCTAACCATAACATAACCCATTGTCAGCTAACCATTTGATGACCCAACAATTCAAACTGCCTGTCATCTTTCCCGGAAGAGCAACCAACAAAAACTAGCGATGACCATCCCTGCGTAATGAATACGATGATGGCCGGCAACAACGGTGGCGGTCAATTGTTGCTAGATATGCAAGTTAACCTGCAAGCAAACAGTTTAATCGGTGTGAAAGTTGTAACCGTCCACGCGCGCGCGCGCTCGCCTTTACCATCCAAGATTAAAGCACATCGGCGTAAAAGTGCAACAATATCTACCCATCATCGGTGGTGCTGGGTCGCTGCTGCTGCCGCGTCACCGTCGCTGCAGGGACCGACTACGGGTTCAACTAGCTTTAATAGTGTTTAAGCTAGACGCGTAAAAAAGCAGCACTATCATAAACTGCTGCCGAAGCACTTGTCCGATCCGGGGCTATCTCTGCGCAAGTGGAAAAAGCGTAAACTAATTACCGAAACCTAGCCCACCGCACCGTCGCGTCGTCGTCATCGTCGTCGTCGTCAGGAACTAGCTTGGTCGCGGTTCGAGTGAACATCGTGGATGGATGGACTGTGCAGGGCAAGTGAGCGCAGCCGTTGAGTGACCCCAGCTTGCAGCTTACTGCATCGCAGATTAGGGTGGTCTATTATGTGTTTTCTCTGAAATTGGTGAAACGCCGTCTTTGACCACTTGAGATCCTCTAAGATCCCCGGAGGGTTCTTGAAACTCTCCTGAAGTCCTTTGAGATTCCACGAAACGAACCTAGGACCCCCTAAAGCAATGGTTCCCAAACTTGTCGGAGCAATCGCCCCCATTGAGCTGTTGAAAAATATATTCGCCCCCTAAGTTTACATTTTTTGAAATAAGATTCGATGTTTTGGAATTTTGAAATTATGGTATGAAAAATCGTGAATAAATATCATTGAGAATCACATTTTTGGAGAACATTAAGAAAATGTAACTTCTAAATATAATTATTGTCAAACATCGAAGAAGGAAGATTGAAAATAGTTGAATCCTAAAGCTTTGTAAGTCGTCTTGGTTTTGCTCACAGAAACTCCAAAAGTTCGACGAAGATTGAATTTTTTTCCAAAAATTAGGTAAACCGTAAAAATATGCCAAATAATAGAACAGAAACCTTTCATGTAGAGTGGCACATTTCAGCAATTTAACTAAATATGTAGGCGAAAAATGTCATCTTGGTTATCAACTTGGAATAACGAGATATTTGTAAAATCAAAAAAAAAAAAAAAAGGAGGAAAGGCATAAGGAATCTGAAATAAAACCATTAGGTCCGAAATTTTATTTAAAGTTCTATCAAAAAATCTCAAAATTCAGGAAGCTTGAAAAACTCTGTTCAGCTGTTTAAATCAAAACACTTTCAGGGTTTTACCATTTCTTGAAATATTTGAGAGCTTTAAGAAAAAAAAATCGCGTTCTGAATTCTCACCTAAGACAAATCAAGGACAGACAAGTTTCGTTTGTCTTGAAACATGGAGAATCTATAAAATTTTATTGTTGTAAATTTCTATAATTACTTAATTTAAAAAAGATATATATTAAAAACAAAAGTGTAAGATGCACATAAATGTTAAATGTTGAAAATTCATTGTCAACATGTATTCGAGTATTAAGTATATTAAGTTGGTTTATTATTTTAAATCAGATGTTACTCGCAATTTTCAACCGTGACCTTTTTAAATTATTCACAACTAAAAATACATGTCTGTGTTTGTTATTTTAGAAGAGAGCTGAAGAGCTTTCACTTATAATGGCTGATGACTCAGAAAAAGCACATGACCAAATTCTCCGAAATAGTTGGACTTCAGTTACGATTTGATTTTCAAAATGAATCTTTCTGAAAATAATTATAACCACATGAAGGGGAACTTACTCTATTTTCGGTAACTGGTTCTTTTCGGCAGGGGATAGAATATTATATTAGGCCTGTTAAAACCCGAATTGACATCAAAATTTTGCCAATCGAGCTGAATTATTTAACCAAGTTTTAGCTAATTCTGATTGATTGATTTAACTTTATTATCGAGACTTTCAGCCCTTGGCCGTTCAGACAATTCTAATGTCAAAACCCCCTCTTGATGAAGAGACCAAAACTGTCAAAAAATTCACTCTAAATGAAATGGTTTTTGGAAAATCACCCCCTTGTTGGATTTCTCGCCCTCCAATTTCTAATTTCGAAATTTTCGCCCCCTTTGATATCGTTTTCGCCCCCCAGGGGGCGATTTCGCCCACTTTGGGAATCACTGCCCTAAAGCGTCTCTGAAGCCTCATAAGACCGTCTGACATTCCCTAAAACCTCCTGAGACCCCCTCAAAGCTCCTCCGAAATCCCTTGAGACCACCCTTAACGCCCCTGACACTCCCTAGAACGCCTCACAGACTTCCTCGCATGCCCTAAGGCCTCATGAGACTCCATAAGAGCCCCTGAGCTCCCCTGAGGCCACCAAGAGCCATCCTTTAAAGACCCCTGAGAGCTCCTGAAACACCATGAGGATTCCGGGGACCACATGCGACCCCCTTAAACCTCCCGAGATCATCTGCAACGCTCATGAATCTCTTTGCGGTCCCTGAGACACACCAAAACGCCCCTAAAAGGCACTTGTTGAGGCCTTCTGGAACCTTCTGAGACCTTCTGAGACCCAAAAAACTCTCCTTTGACCCCTAAGTCCACGGATTAAACTAAATATCCATTGCGTGTCTGGATGACCAGTTAGCGTGGCAGGAAAACCACATCCTCGCACGCAAGATTAAGATATCGGATTTGAAACGAGTAACTTTGACTGCGATTCTTCCATGAAGAAGAAAACTTCTCTCTAAAAAGTAAATCGGGCTATGTACTGTTCCTTATAATTCCACTAAGAATTTGCACCCTTTGACAGGTACGTATTTCGACCTCAACAGTAAGATCTTCAATGTCTTGTACTTGACTCTTACTAGTCGTGTTAAATGTTGAAGAGATTGCAGAGGATTTCAGGAGGTTTTCAGAGGTGTTACCGAGTGTTTCAGATGATTATAATTATTAATATATGGGTTTTCAGGGGCTATTTCTGTTCGTTTCAATGCAACGGGTTTCTGGTGAATTCTGAGGGTTTTCAGAGGCATTCAAGAGGTTTCAGATAGGAGTTTGAAAAAGGCCTCAGGTAGATTCAGCAGAATCCAGAGAGCTTTGCGGGAATAAAAGGGCTTAAGGAGGCTTAGGAGGTTTTCAGGCGAAATTCAGGTGAATTTAAGGGGGTCAAGGGGAAAATCCAGAATGGTTTCAGGAGCATTACACGAAGTTTTAGGGTGTTCCAGAGGCGTTTGAGAGGATCTTAGGCGCTGTCCAAAAACTACGTAAACTAATTTTTGGTAATCTCAGCCTCGCCTCCGTTCCCCCAACCTTGCCTTCTTTCCTCTTCGTCTTCGAAGAGCTAAGGGGGGTTTCAGGGCTCTCAGGAAGGTTTTAGGGAGTTTTCTGAGGGCCTCGGAGACGGATGGGGGACAAAACGTCGAAAGGACGAAACGTCGGAAAGCGTGTAATTTTTTATCTGTATTAACGAGATTTTTAGCCCTAGACTAGTTCATCTCGGGACCCATGCCTTACTTCACTTCTGAAGGAATAACTCACATTTTAGTGAGTTTTTCGGGAGTGGGATTCAATCCCAGCTACTCGGCTTGATAGGCAGGTGCTTTAACCATCACACCAGGCCCGCTCCATAAGGAGTGTAATTGTTCGCAGTTCAGTGTGGAATGTTTTTGATTTTTGTAGAAAATTTAAAACGTATTTTATGAAAAAAAAAAATACAGGTAGGGAGCGTCCATAAATGACGTCAAGTAAGAGTAGGATAGTCTATAATACTGTGCCATCATGCATGAAGTTCCACAACCCACCACTAGAGGGAAACCTGTTGGTAGCCTGAGAGGGGTGGCGATACAGTACATCCACCAAAACGGAAGAATGACGAATTTATTAACGGAGTCACAGGTCACGCTGAAGGCCAGTGACTGATTGTGCACTCCATGATGCTTCGGGCTCGTGTTGAAACCACCAACTGAAAAGATTGAGTAAAGAGTATTGTGCTTAGTATGTTTGTACTGGTACCTACCACACACTATGAATACCGGATTTATTGCGAAGAAGGACAGCAGAACCCCGCCTCCTACTTGGGGCAGACCTTCGATTCTGAATGATGACAGCATCCCTTCCCCCTAACGTTGGAAAGTACGACCAAGTCTCTCGCCATAAACCAAACCAGACGCCCTTGAAGGAACAATGCAATGGGCCTGGTAATCTCCATGCAGGGTATTTCAGGAGGTTCCAAGGACGTTTCAGGGGGGCTCCAGTGGTATTTCAGGTGGTTTTTGGTGGTTCAGTGGTCTCAGAGGGTCTTAGGGAGTATCAGGGGCGTTTCAAAGGGTTTCGGGAAGGTTCAGGGGATGTTCAGAGGACTTCAAGGGTATTCAAAGGGTTTCAGGGAGTCTCAGAGGTGTTTTGGCAGGTCTGAGGAGGTTTTATGATGTGTCAGGGTATTTCAGGGGACCACGGGTGTCTTAGGGGGCTGCAAAACGGTGAGTCGATAAGGAGAGCGTCCAATATAGCTCTGGTCCTCACAAGTTCCTACCTCATGCTTCCACGGGTCAAGCGATGACAAAGACCGCCAGCTAAGAGTTGTGTGCTTAGCTGGTAGTGCAGCCTGGGCACTGTTGTCCTTCTGACTTCAGCTAGATTGAGGAGGTACGATCCGAGTGTCTGTTCACCAAGGAGGTGCGGCTCAAACAGCGTCTGTTCTGGCATCCAGCGGCTGAGTAAGAAACGCTGCACCACGCCCAGCTAGACCCAAGGTGGTAGCCCTATCAGCGTGGTCGTCCTAGTGTTGGTTGGGACGTTAAACAGAACTGGCACGATGGCCCTCCGGCGAGACAGGAGTGTTGGCGTAGGCCCAATAAGCCACCCGTAAAAATCCCCATTGCGAATAACATAGGAGAAAATACGACTCGATACAATCGGCAAAGACCCACGCGACGAAATAAGGACTACGATTGGAAACTTGGAACATGGAATTGCAAGTCACTAGGTTTCGCAGGATGTGACAGGATAATCTACGACGAACTACATCCCCGCAACTTCGACATCGTGGCGTTGCAGGAACTTTGCTGGACTGGACAGAAAGTGTGGAAAAGCGGGCATCGAGCGGCTACCTTCTACCAAAGCTGTGGCACCACCAATGAACTGGGAACAGGATTTATAGTGTTGGGCAAGATGCGACAACGTGTGATCGGGTGGCAGCCGATCAACGCAAGGGTTGAGAGTTAAGGGCCGTTTCTTCAACTACAGCATCATCAACGTCCACTGCCCACACGAAGGGAGACCCGATGACGAGAAAGAAGCGTTCTACGCGCAGTTAGAGCAAACATACGATGGTTGCTCGCCGCGTGACGTGAAAATCGTTGTCGGCGACATGAACGCGCAGGTAGGAAGGGAGGAAATGTACAAACCGGCAATCGGGCGAAACAGCCTGCACGCCGTACCGAATGATAACGGCCAGCGATGCGTAAACTTTGCAACCTCCCGTGGTATGGTAGTCCGAAGCACATTCTTCCCCCGCAAAGATATCCACAAAGCCACCTGGAGATCACCCGACCATCAAACAGAAAACCAAATCGACCACGTTCTAATCGACGGAAAATTCTTCTCAGATATAACCAACGTCCGCACATACCGCAGTGCGAATATAGATTCGGATCACTACTTAGTCGCTGTATGCATGCGCTCAAAACTTTCGACAATTATCACCACGCGTCGAAGTCGAACGCCGCGGCTCAACATCGAGCAACTTCGTAACGTAGAAGTGGCTCAAGACTACGCGCAGCAGTTAGCAGTGGCCCTACCAACGGAAGAGCAGCTTGGCGCAGCTACACTTGAAGATGGCTGGAGGGACATCCGATCCATAGGTAGTAGCTCGGCTACAGCACTAGGCTTCGCGACTCCGAATCACAGAAACGACTGGTACGACGGCGAATGTGAACAGTTGAAAAACGAGAAGAATTCAGCATGGGCGAGAATGCTGCAACACCGTACGAGAGCGAATGAGGCACATTACAAACAGGCGCGAAACAGGCAGAACTCAATCTTCCGGATGAAGAAGCGCCAGCAGGAAGAACGAGATCGCGAAGCGATGGAAGAGCTGTACCGCGCTAAGGACACACGAAAGTTCTACGAGAAGCTGAACCGCTCGCGCAGAGGCTTTGTGCCACAAGCCGACATGTGCCGAGATAATCACGGGAATATTCTCACGAGCGAGTGTGAGGTGGTCGAGAGGTGGCGGCAGCATTACGATGAGCACCTCAATGGCGACGTTGCAAGTACCGAAGGAGGCGTGGTAACAGATCTAGGAGTATGTGCACATGACGAAAGACTTCCGGCCCCTGACCTTCAAGAGATTAAGGAGGAGGTTGGCCGGTTGAAAAACAACAAGGCCGCTGGAGCAGATCAACTACCAAGCGAGCTTCTAAAATACGGTGGAGAAGCACTGGTAAGAGCACTACACTGGGTCATTACCAAGATTTGGGAGGAGGAAGTATTACCGGAGGAATGGATGGAAGGTATCGTGTGTCCCATCTACAAAAAGGGCGACAAGTTGGATTGCGGGAACTACCGCGCGATCACACTACTGAGCGCTGCCTACAAGATACTCTCTCAAATTTTATGCCGCCGTCTATCACCGATTGCAAGAGAGTTCGTGGGGCAATATCAGGCTGGATTTATGGGTGAACGCGCTACAACGGACCAGATGTTCGCCATCCGCCAGGTGTTGCAGAAATGCCGCGAATACAACGTGCCCACACATCACTTGTTCATCGATTTCAAATCGGCGTATGATACAATCGATCGAGAACAGCTATGGCAGATTATGCACGAATACGGATTCCCGGATAAACTGATACGGTTGATCAAGGCGACGATGGATCGAGTGGTGTGCGTAGTTCGAGTATCAGGGACACTCTCGAGTCCCTTCGAATCTCGCAGAGGGTTACGGCAAGGTGATGGTCTTTCGTGCTTGCTGTTCAACATTGCTTTGGAAGGTGTAATAAGAAGAGCGGGGATAAACACGAGTGGGACGATTTTCACGAAGTCCGTTCAGCTGCTTGGTTTCGCCGATGATATTGATATTATTGCTCGTAAATTTGAGACGATGGCGGAAACGTACATCCGACTAAAGAGTGAAGCCAGGCGAATCGGATTAGTCATTAATGTGTCGAAGACAAAGTACATGATGGCAAAGGGCTCCAGGGAGGAATCACCGCGCCCGCCACCCCGAATTTATATCGACGGTGATGAAATCGAGGCGGTTGAAGAATTCGTGTACTTGGGCTCACTGGTGACCGCCGACAACGACACTAGCAGAGAAATTCAGAGGCGCATTGTGGCAGGAAATCGTGCTTACTTTGGACTCCGCAGAACTCTACGATCGAACAAAGTTCGCCGTAACACGAAGTTAACCATCTACAAAACGCTGATTAGACCGGTCGTCCTCTATGGGCACGAAACATGGACCCTACGTGCAGAGGACCAACGCGCCCTTGGAGTTTTCGAACGGAAGGTGTTGCGTACCATCTACGGCGGAGTGCAGATGGAAGACGGGACTTGGAGAAGGCGAATGAACCACGAGCTGCATCAGCTGCTAAGAGAACCAACCATCGTCCATACCGCGAAAATCGGGAGGCTACGGTGGGCGGGTCACGTCATCAGGATGTCGGATAGCAACCCGACTAAAATGGTTCTCGAGAGTCATCCGACCGGTACAAGAAGACGTGGAGCGCAGCGAGCTAGGTGGGTCGACCAAGTGGAGGACGATCTGCGGACCCTACGCAGAGTGCGGAGCTGGGGACAAACAGCCATGGACCGAGTGGAATGGAGGCGGCTACTATGTACAGCAGAGGCCACCCCGGCCTTAGCCTGACCGGTAAGGTAAGTACGGGTGTCTTAGGAGCTTTTAAGGGCTCCAGAGGCTTTCAAGGGCATTTTAAGAGGTATGTACGGGCTCCATTGGTGTCAGGATATCCTAGGCTGTCTCAAGGACGTTACAAAGGAACTCATGATTGTTTCAGTGTGGTTTCAGAGAGATTCATGAGCTTTGTGGAGGTTTTAAGGGGGTTAAACAGATACGACCTTGGAGCTGTAGTTTCAGGGGAGCTCCTGGAGCTTTAGGGGCGTTTCATTCTAATTCAAGGGCGTTTGAAGCGGTTTCCAGGTACGTTTCTGGAGCCTTTTAAAGGGTCCAAAGGGATTTCAGAGATTGATTATGATGATTTCAAGGGCGTTTCAATAGGATGACCGTGTTTTGAGGCATTTCAGGCCAGGGTCACTCTTAAATCAAAGGGCATTTCAGGAGCATTTTGAAAGATATTGTGATGGGGTGTCTGAAAATCCTCTGAAATTTCCTGAAAGGCCTCCGGAATCACCATACAACCCGCATGAACCCCATGTAACGCAACTGAGTCCCTCCGAAACTCCCGAAAACGCCTCTGAAACCAGAACAAAGTGCTCTGAGACTTCCACCCTAACATCCTGCTAGTGTTGATTTAAACATATTTATAGTTATTTGTAGTTTGATAAAGGTTTCTTAAACTTCTTTTCAACAAGTTCTTCTAGCTCTTCGACTTCCCAGAGTGTGGTCCACCCTACTTGATACCATAATCAAGCAACCACCCGGAGGACGATTGCAATAAAAAGTTTGCTATTTTTTTATGCTAACATGCCTAGGCGATACGAGCTTTTCACTGGACGTGAAACAATGGTTAGGGTTTATTTATTTTTTGTTTTGTTTTCGGGAGTTTTGATGAGTGTTTGCTTGCTTGGTAGGTTGGTTGTAATTGCTGTCGGTTGAGTGTACAATGTACATCCAGCTATGTGCACCGGAGCACTCAGTGCAGCCGGTGTAGCTTGCCGTGGCTTAATTTAAACGATGTTGGTCATAAAACTGCTCGGCTTTCTTCCGGTTGAGTGTTTCGCTGAATGGCGAAATTTACTTTAAAACGATTATGTGACGATGGCTACTAGCCACCGACCAATATGATTGACCACCATCAGTGGATTGAACGCGAGACCACTTTTGTGAAGTGAACCGTATTTGGAGTATGCACGTGTTATGAATAGCTAATCCAATCAAAACACCGTGGGAAACATTAGGGAAATGATGATACCTGCTGGTATATTAGTTTCACGTGCATCTGGAGTTGATCTTGAACTTGTGTAAATAGAAAGCATCTCTAGCATCTCCACAATGGAATTTCCGTTGAAAGTGAGATCAATGGGATTAACGTTCATAAGACGTTTGTAACATCTTGCTCTTGACTTCAAACGCCTTGTGTACAGATCCTCAATTGCTAAGTGAACCATTTGTAAGGTTATGAAATATCCCCAATCATAGGCAGTTCTTTGAGTTTTGTTAATATAATGTTTATATTTATCTGTACTTACATAAAAGGTATTAAGTTTATTGATGTGGCGAATTTTCTGGTACTGATTATCTGGAATAATATTCTTGACAGAACGTGCTTACTGGGAAAGAATCTGCTTCTCAGCTGAGTGATCCTTTGTGGCTTCGTGGTCGGGGGGTATTTAGTTGCATCGTGCTAGAAGCGCGGGTTCGATTCCCGCCGTAGCTGTCAGGAAAAGTTTTCGGCTGTGCCACTGGGCGTTGCATGCTAGTCTGTTATCTAGTGTCGTGCTTCCTTCATAGAGTGAACAGCTCACTACTGGAAGTACTAAACGTGTCCGTGTTAATAAAATAAATAAATTAAAATATTAACCGATTTAAACGATCGACGGTGAGTTTGGTCCCATTGTTTTCTATTTAAAATGGTTTGGATCAATCAAGTTGTTCCGGAGATATGACTATTTTTTGTGTTACAGACAGGAAGAGGCTAGATATGAAAGTGCTGCAAACCCATGCATGTGACACATCAAATCGAAAATCTCGTCATTTACAAATCAAGTACATAGGCTTAGTTCACATACATATGAGCCTACTGGTAGTGCTTAGATGGATTAGCGTGTACAGGTAAAATTCATCATGATGCTGAAAGAATCCTTCACAATATGCTGTGAGAATCTTCTTCAGAATTCTGAGAGAATCCTACTCAGGATTCTGCGAGAATCCCGTTCAGCATTCTGAGAGAATCCCCCTCATTATACTGAGAGTATCCTGCTCAGGATTCTAAGAGAATCCTTCTCAGGATTCTGAGAGAATCCTCCTCAAGATTCTGAGAGAATCCTAGTCAGGATTCTGTGAGAATTCTTCTAAGAATTTAGACAGAATCCATCCTAAACTTCGGAGAGAATCTTCCTCAGGATTCGGAGAGTATCGTTCTCAGTATTCGGAGAGAATCCTTCTCAAGATTCGGAGAGAATTCCCCTCAGGTTTCGGAAAGAATCCTCATCAGGATTCTACGAGAATCCTGCTGAGGATTTTACGAAAATCCTCCTCAGGATTCTGTAAGAATCTTACTTTGCATTCTGTGAGAATTATCTTCAGGAATCTGCGAGAGTCCTCTTCAGGATAATGTGACTATACTATTCAGGTTTATGTGAGAATCGTTTTCAGGATTATGAGAGAATCCTTCTCATGATGTTGCTTTTCAGGATTCTGAGAGAATCCTACTCAGGATTCTGAGAGAATCCTGTTCAGGATTCTGAGAGAATCCTGTTCAGGATTCCGAGAGAATCCTGTTCAGGATTCCGAGAGAATCCTGTTCAGGATTCCGAGAGAATCCTGTTCAGGATTCCGAGAGAATCCTGTTCAGGATTCGGAGAGAATCCTGTTCAGGATTCCGAGAGAATCCTGTTCAGGATTCCGAGAGAATCCTGTTCAGGATTCCGAGAGAATCCTGCCCAGGATTCGGAGAGAATCCTGCCCAGGATTCGGAGAGAATCCTGCCCAGGATTTGGAGAGAATCCTGCCCAGGATTCGGAGAGAATCCTGCCCAGGATTCGGAGAGAATCCTGCCCAGGATTCGGAGAGAATCCTGCCCAGGATTCGGAGAGAATCCTGCCCAGGATTCGGAGAGAATCCTGCCCAGGATTCGGAGAGAATCCTGCCCAGGATTCGGAGAGAATCCTGCCCAGGATTCGGAGAGAATCCTGCCCAGGATTCGGAGAGAATCCTGCCCAGGATTCGGAGAGAATCCTGCCCAGGATTCGGAGAGAATCCTGCCCAGGATTCGGAGAGAATCCTGCCCAGGATTCTGAGAGAATCCAGCCCGGGATTCTGAGAGAATCCTGCCCAGGATTCTGAGAGAATCCTGCCCAGGATTCTGAGAGAATCCTGCCCAGGATTCTGAGAGAATCCTGCCCAGGATTCTGAGAGAATCCTGCCCAGGATTCTGA
Organism: Aedes albopictus; assembly: GCF_035046485.1. Classification (NCBI taxonomy): domain Eukaryota; kingdom Metazoa; phylum Arthropoda; class Insecta; order Diptera; family Culicidae; genus Aedes; species Aedes albopictus. The sequence goes on along the minus strand of NC_085136.1, from coordinate 296,570,350 downwards.
GAGAATCCTGCCCAGGATTCGGAGAGAATCCTGCCGAGGATTTGGAGAGAATCCTGCCCAGGATTCTGAGAGAATCCAACCCGGGATTCTGAGAGAATCCTGCCCAGGATTCTGAGAGAATCCTGCCCAGGATTCTGAGAGAATCCTGCCCAGGATTCTGAGAGAATCCTGCCCAGGATTCTGAGAGAATCCTGCCCAGGATTCTGAGAGAATCCTGCCCAGGATTCTGAGAGAATCCTGCCCAGGATTCTGAGAGAATCCTGCCCAGGATTCTGAGAGAATCCTGCCCAGGATTCTGAGAGAATCCTGCCCAGGATTCTGAGAGAATCCTGCTCAGGATTCCGAGAGAATCCTGTTCAGGATTCCGAGAGAATCCTGTTCAGGATTCCGAGAGAATCCTGTTCAGGATTCCGAGAGAATCCTGTTCAGGATTCCGAGAGAATCCTGTTCAGGATTCCGAGAGAATCCTGTTCAGGATTCCGAGAGAATCCTGTTCAGGATTCCGAGAGAATCCTGTTCAGGATTCCGAGAGAATCCTGTTCAGGATTCCGAGAGAATCCTGTTCAGGATTCCGAGAGAATCCTGTTCAGGATTCCGAGAGAATCCTGTTCAGGATTCCGAGAGAATCCTGTTCAGGATTCCGAGAGAATCCTGTTCAGGATTCCGAGAGAATCCTGTTCAGGATTCCGAGAGAATCCTTTTCAGGATTCCGAGAGAATCCTGTTCAGGATTCCGAGAGAATCCTGTTCAGGATTCCGAGAGAATCCTGTTCAGGATTCCGAGAGAATCCTGTTCAGGATTCCGAGAGAATCCTGTTCAGGATTCCGAGAGAATCCTGTTCAGGATTCCGAGAGAATCCTGTTCAGGATTCCGAGAGAATCCTGTTCAGGATTCCGAGAGCATCCTGTTCATGATTCCGAGAGAATCCTGTTCAGGATTCCGAGAGAATCCTGTTCAGGATTCCGAGAGAATCCTGTTCAGGATTCCGAGAGAATCCTGTTCAGGATTCCGAGAGAATCCTGTTCAGGATTCCGAGAGAATCCTGTTCAGGATTACGAGAGAATCCTGTTCAGGATTCCGAGAGAATCCTGTTCAGGATTCCGAGAGAATCCTGTTCAGGATTCCGAGAGAATCCTGTTCAGGATTCCGAGAGAATCCTGTTCAGGATTCCGAGAGAATCCTGTTCAGGATTCCGAGAGAATCCTGTTCAGGATTCCGAGAGAATCCTGTTCAGGATTCCGAGAGAATCCTGTTCAGGATTCCGAGAGAATCCTGTTCAGGATTCCGAGAGAATCCTGTTCAGGATTCCGAGAGAATCCTGTTCAGGATTCCGAGAGAATCCTGTTCAGGATTCCGAGAGAATCCTGTTCAGGATTCCGAGAGAATCCTGTTCAGGATTCCGAGAGAATCCTGTTCAGGATTCCGAGAGAATCCTGTTCAGGATTCCGAGAGAATCCTGTTCAGGATTCCGAGAGAATCCTGTTCAGGATTCCGAGAGAATCCTGTTCAGGATTCCGAGAGAATCCTGTTCAGGATTCCGAGAGAATCCTGTTCAGGATTCCGAGAGAATCCTGTTCAGGATTCCGAGAGAATCCTGTTCAGGATTCCAAGAGAATCCTGTTCAGGATTCCGAGAGAATCCTGTTCAGGATTCCGAGAGAATCCTGTTCAGGATTCCGAGAGAATCCTGTTCAGGATTCCGAGAGAATCCTGTTCAGGATTCCGAGAGAATCCTGTTCAGGATTCCGAGAGAATCCTGTTCAGGATTCCGAGAGAATCCTGTTCAGGATTCCGAGAGAATCCTGTTCAGGATTCCGAGAGAATCCTGTTCAGGATTCCGAGAGAATCCTGTTCAGGATTCCGAGAGAATCCTGTTCAGGATTCCGAGAGAATCCTGTTCAGGATTCCGAGAGAATCCTGTTCAGGATTCCGAGAGAATCCTGTTCAGGATTCCGAGAGAATCCTGTTCAGGATTCCGAGAGAATCCTGTTCAGGATTCCGAGAGAATCCTGTTCAGGATTCCGAGAGAATCCTGTTCAGGATTCCGAGAGAATCCTGTTCAGGATTCCGAGAGAATCCTGTTCATAATTCTGAGAGAATCCTGTTCATAATTCTGAGAGAATCCTGCTCAGGATTCTGAAAGAATCCTGCTCAGGATTCTGAAAGAATCCTGCTCAGGATTCTGAAAGAATCCTGCCCAGGATTCTGAGAGAATCCTGCCCAGGATTCCGAGAGAATCCTGCCCAGAATTCTGAGAGAATCCTGCCCAGGATTCGGAGAGAATCCTGCCCAGGATTCGGAGAGAATCCTGCCCAGGATTCGGAGAGAATCCTGCCCAGGATTCGGAGAGAATCCTGCTCAGGATTCGGAGAGAATCCTGCCCAGGATTCGGAGAGAATCCTGCCCAGGATTCGGAGAGAATCCTGCCCAGGATTCGGAGAGAATCCTGCCCAGGATTCGGAGAGAATCCTGCCCAGGATTCGGAGAGAATCCTGCCCAGGATTCGGAGAGAATCCTGCCCAGGATTCGGAGAGAATCCTGCCCAGGATTCGGAGAGAATCCTGCCCAGGATTCGGAGAGAATCCTGCCCAGGATTCGGAGAGAATCCTGCCCAGGATTCGGAGAGAATCCTGCCCAGGATTCGGAGAGAATCCTGCCCAGGATTCGGAGAGAATCCTGCCCAGGATTCTGAGAGAAGCCTGCCCAGGATTCTGAGAGAATCCTGCCCAGGATTCTGAGAGAATCCTGCCCAGGATTCTGAGAGAATCCTGCCTAGGATTCTGAGAGAATCCTGCCTAGGATTCTGAGAGAATCCTGCCCAGGATTCTGAGAGAATCCTGCCCAGGATTCTGAGAGAATCCTGCCCAGGATTCTGAGAGAATCCTGCCCAGGATTCTGAGAGAATCCTGCCCAGGATTCTGAGAGAGTCCTGCCCAGGATTCGGAGAGAATCCTGCCCAGGATTCTGAGAGAATCCTGCCCAGGATTCTGAGAGAATCCTGCCCAGGATTCTGAGAGAATCCTGCCCAGGATTCTGAGAGAATCCTGCCCAGGATTCTGAGAGAATCCTGCCCAGGATTCTGAGAGAATCCTGCCCAGGATTCTGAGAGAATCCTGCCCAGGATTCTGAGAGAATCCTGCCCAGGATTCTGAGAGAATCCTGCCCAGGATTCTGAGAGAATCCTGCCCAGGATTCTGAGAGAATCCTGCCCAGGATTCTGAGAGAATCCTGCCCAGGATTCTGAGAGAATCCTGCCCAGGATTCTGAGGGAATACTGCCCAGGATTCTGAGAGAATCCTGCTCAGGATTGTGAGAGAATCCTGCTCAGGATTGTGAGAGAATCCTGCTCAGGATTGTGAGAGAATCCTGCTCAGGATTGTGAGAGAATCCTGCTCAGGATTCTGAGAGAATCCTGCTCAGGGTTCTGAGAGAATCCTGCTCAGGATTCTGGGCGAATCCTGGTCAGGATTCTGGGCGAATCCTGGTCAGGATTCTGGGCGAATCCTGCTCAGGATTCTGAGCGAATCCTGCTCAGGATTCTGGGCGAATCCTGCTCAGGATTCTGGGCGAATCCTGCTCAGGATTCTGGGCGAATCCTGCTCAGGATTCTGGGCGAATCCTGCTCAGGATTCTGGGCGAATCCTGCTCAGGATTCTGGGCGAATCCTGCTCAGGATTCTGGGCGAATCCTGCTCAGGATTCTGGGCGAATCCTGCTCAGGATTCTGAGAGAATCCTGCCCAGGATTCTGAGAGAATCCTGCCCAGGATTCTGAGAGAATCCTGCCCAGGATTCTGAGAGAATCCTGCCCAGGAGAGAATCCTGAACGTAACGTATTTTTTTCGATAACCTGATGAACGATATTAAAGAATATCTCCTTCTTCTTTTTGCTCGACGTTTGCACTGGAACTTGGCCTGCCTCTCTTCAACGTAGTGTTCTTAGAGCACTTTCACAGTTATTGATGGAAGGGCTTTCTCTGCCTGCCATTGCATGAATTTGTACATTGTGTGGCAAGTACAATGATACACTTTGCCCAGGGAGTCGAGAAAATTTTCGAGAATCGAACCCGCTGTCTCCGGATTTGCGATCCATAGCCTTAACCACTAGGCTAACTGAGGAATATATTGTTGAGATTACTGCAAAAATTTCATTTGAGATTTACCCATAAATACGTCCTTAGATTCTTCCAAAGATTTGCCAAGTATTCCTCCAGGAAATCCTTTTGATTTTCCACAAGAAATTCTTGATGCGATTCCTCAGGCAATTCTTCTTGGGATTTCTTCAGGGGGAACTTTAGGGATCCCTCCAGGGATGCCTTCTCTAAAGATTTCTTCAACCATTCGAAATAGGTTAGGTTATTTAGTTAGCATTCTACAAAATGATAAATTAGGTGGGACCTATCAGCTAATCGACACAGAAATATGATCCAATTCGCATATCGAATTCAGCGCTAATCTACCGTATCAAACGAGCCCATAAACCAAGCTTCACGTTTTACGAGCAGCTATAACTCCTCACCGGGTCCAGCGCACCTAATTTGATGTAAGTATAATTAATTGATAGCGATAATGAACACCATAAACGCATAGATTAACTCCTTGGCTCTTGTGTAGCAGCTGCTCTATCTAACTGTGGGCCGTTAGCAACAGTTTAACGTGGCTAAATATCTTTACATACCCACCTTCCTACCGAACCGAGGTACCCCTGCCTGACTACTCATCATGATTCATGCCGCGCCACTTGTCATTATCTGCAGTACCGCCGCGCCGCCACGCCGCTTCGTCTTTTGAGAGGACGGTGGCCGCTCCTCCCTTTTTGCTTTGGTCGGACATAATGGAAGTAGATTATTCACCACAAGTGTAGGCATTGAGAGAGGCCCTATGATGATGGTAATGACGGCGGTAAACGCTGAGTGGCAGACTGTTAATGGATTTTTGATAGGTGTGATCTGCTCTAATATGGTGTGATTATCATCTTGGATCTAGGCGCGTCTTTATGGGCTTCAATCAGGTGTTTGTATGAATAGCCACGTACAAGGACTTCCTCGTTATGACATGACGTCATTTGTGCATAACCCTTATTGATCACTTTCCCGTATTCATATCTTTCGTACAAGGAGTGAGAAACGCTACTGCTGGATCAAACAATATGTCATAATCCTTAGTTCATGCCTGTTACATACTAATTTGTTAACTATCATAAACCAGTAGCATCTAATGGTCATCATGCCTATAAAAGAGTTTCCATCTGCAAGGAAATTCACGTTGCATCAATTATTGATCGCTACTAATTACGAAATTGGGCGGTTTATTATTCAGGAGGCGGCTGTCCACTTTGTCCGACTTCATTTGATAATTGTTGACACTTGACATTGCCGATGCGGCTCGTGTTCGATCAGATGCTAATAAAAGCGGAATTTGTGTCACTGTCACCTCGCGAGCCGGCAAACGTAACCAACACACACTCCCCGGCGATTACGATTGACTGCGCGGCACATCTGATGAATATTCCTCACGTGCGTCAACGGCGGTGCCCACCAGTATCCGGCTGTAAATCTCATAATTAGAGATGATGATACGGTCTGAAGACTGTGTTTGCATATGATGTTATCGGAGCTTCACTTTCAGCTGGAAATGTGTTAAATGGGCGACCTTGGGCCAGGTGTATGGACCTGAAGAGGATAAAACATGTCAGACAACAAACTGCTCTACGAATGTCACTCTTAACGGAAGGATTGCTTAACGACTGGATATTGTAGCACTCTTAACCTTCATTGGACGTTACATCAGACCAGTGGCGTAGCTAGGAATTTGGGGGCCCGGTGCGGAAGCAAATTGGTAGGCCCCCCAGAAAATTTCATAATATGTACATATTTTACAATGATAAATCTATACATTTAACTGTCGAATGATCGCACTGTTGCATTTTGTACAAAACATTGAAAAAATCTCGCATTTTGTACTAAGCATTCTAGTGATGCTGGCAGTGCACTGCAGTGATGGCCAACGGAAGGTTAAACATTATCTATCTTATATTATTTACTGTATTCCTTCATGATTTTTTTCGGTAGCGAAAGATTTTTTTATAAGAATTATGCCGAAAAAGTTTTTAACCCACGAGCGATCGCGCTGTTGTATTTTGTACAACACGTAGAAAAAATCTCGCTTTTTGAACTCAGCATTAGCGTGGTTCTGACATTGCTGGCCAACCGCGCGAGTTACGGAAGGTTAACAAATTATTTTAAAAATTGCACAAAATAGTCCTTATAAAAGGCTTTCAAAGATTGCTCTCCCGGGTTGACGAGAATATCTAAATCATATCTCAAATCGAACACTTTTTGCTGTTATAGCTCGATGTGATTTTGATGTGTTATTCAAAAATCTAATGAATATCGCACGAATAGCTCAAAGTGATATGATATCAGTATTTGTTCTTGCCGAAATAGCTGAAAATTTCTAAGAACAAGTTCAGCTCTTCTACACGAAATGGAACACATACACCCAAAGAGATGGCTCAATGTTAGTGAAATGCCATGTGTCCCTTTCTGAGCTGTTGAAACGAAGAACCGCATGCTCTTATTCCCATATTATTTACAACAGCGAGCCACAGTTGAGTGGTAAGCATCGCCGCCTATGAAACCTAAGGTCGCAAGTTCGATGCTGGATGCTGATATTTTTTTTCTAGAAAAAATTGACAAATCTTGTCTGCTATTTTTTTTTATCTTGTAATATCTTAACGAGCTATTATTGAGTAGTTCACCATATAAGATTCTGCTTTTATTTGAGGGGCCCAAATGCAAAGGGGTATAAGTGACCATTGTGTCGATTTTGAGCTGAGCATATCAAAAAATTCTTCAGATTTCAAGCTTTCAGGAACTTTTTTAAGTTTGTTTTTACCATGTTTGGAAAAATTACAATAAATCGGAAAAAATCGTGTCGATTTTGCAACTCCATACATTTTATATGGGATGAAAAATTGGTGAAAAACTTTAAACCTCATTTACTCGAAAGTGGGTTTTTGTCACTTACACCCCTTTGCTTCTAACCCCCTCATTTCTGTTCTCTTACCTCTTATATCAATCAAACCAATATCAGTTTTTGCTCTTCAGTAATTCAATTCAATCATTACTGAATATGCTATTCATCAGATTTTTCCACCTACTCGGGTTACCTTTTTCTTTGGGAAATCTTTCTTGAAGAATAATTTGTCTTCAAGAATCTTTTAAGTTGTTAATGCAAGGATGTCATTCAGTATTGAGCATGAGCATGATTGACCGCCCGCGGTTGCTCCTCTGTTATTGCAAGGACATCTGCATTTACACAAAGAACCAACAGATGAAGCTTGGGACTAGCCTTCTCTCATTGTGTGCAAGGATGTCATTCAGTATTCCTCTAAAAACGCTCCTTCAGGAATAATATTATTATTAGCTTTATTAATGAGGCTTTCAGCCCCTTGGATGGTTCACCTGAGACATTCACGAATGTTTTCAAAAGTAATACAGAGTAATTCAAAAGATTCTTGCAAAGGCTTCATCGAGTAAGTCTCGAAATATTAGTTCAGGAATCTATCAATTATGTCTCTGAGGATTTATCTAGAAGATCATCTAAAGAATTCTTGAAAAATTCCAAGAAAAATACTACAAAAAACCACCAATGATTCATTCAGAACCAGATATTCTTCCAAGAAATTACATCTGGATCCCCTCAGAGGAAGAGAAGCCCTTATAGAATTTCTTTAAGCCTTCTTCCGTTTCTTCCAGGGAAACCTCTAAATATTCCTTTGGAGATTTTCGACGAAAGTCAAATATTTCTCCATATACAGGGGATAGACGAAATTATCGGGACAGGCAAAATTTTCACTTCTCAATTTTTTTTTCAAATAACTGTAACTTTTCGAAAGGTGAATCAAACATTCTCAAATTTTTAATGTGAGATGATAAACTAATTGTGTATTAGTGGTCTAATTTTGGGAAAGATCGGGCTATTCTGCACAAAGTTATGAAGATTCTAGAAAAAGGTGTAATTATCTGATAGCCAACTTTGAGCTGTTATATCTCCGAATTCAAATAACCGAATGCAAAGAAATTTCGACCAATTATGACTTATATAATGAGCTTTGGAAAACCTTTGACACAACATAGAATTCTCAACGCGGAAGAGAATTATAACGATTAGATTATTTTTCTAATAAAACACCAAATTATTCAAAATTCCAACATCGTTTCAAAATTCAGGATACTAATTATAGTTCATTTAAACTCCCGCAAATTGAGTTGAATATAAATATATAATGAAGAAAAGTAACAACATAGCCGGCAATAAATTAAAAAAAGTAATGGGGTGCATATTAAAAATAGACTAATTTACTAAAAAATCATAATATAAATTAAATCGCTATAACTGTTTTGCTTGTTGAAAATTTCAAATTGAGTCAAACGTTTTTCAGAGCTCATTATATAAGTCATAAATGGTCTAAGTTTCTTTGCATTTTGTTCATTGAATCCAGAGATATAACAGCTCAAAGTTGGATATCGGATAATTATACCTTTTTCAAGAATCTTTATAACTTCGTGCAGAATAGCCTGATCTTTTCCAAAAATGAACCACTAATACACAACTATCATCATCTTACAGAGAAAATTTGAGAATATTTGATGCACTTTTCGAAAAGTTACAGCTATTTGCAATTTTTTTTAAAAAGTGATAATTTTGCCTGTTCCGATCATTTTGTCTATCTCCTGTATTCTTCAAGCATTTCTCAGTTATTCCCTCAAATAACTTCATCAGATATTTCTACAATAATTAAACTTGGGATTTCCTCAAGCATTCATAACTTATCTTGGCGTCCTTTTTAAGATTTCTTAAGAATTATTTCCTAGGATTACTTAAGAGATCCCACCAAAGATTCCTTTTTCCAAAAGTGTTCTTCAAGAAGTTTCTCTAAGGTTTTACTAAGAGATTCATCCTAGAATTCCTCCTAGAAATTTCCAAAGAATCAATTGGATAATAATAAAACAAAATCTCCAAAGATTCCTACAGAAGAAATTGAATTAAATAAATTATATTAATTAAATTAAACTTTTAGAAAGACTTCTGTAGGAATTCTTTCGAAAAATATTTCTGGACTTTCAATATCCATCAACTCTAAGAGTTTTCTCCTCAAGAGTTCCTTCAGCAATTTTTGCTAGTATTCCTAGCACTTTTCAAAAAACTTCTATTCCGCTTTTTGATAAGACTCCTTAAAAATTCTTCCAAGAAACCTTTTGAAAAATAATTCTTAGTTTCCATCACACATCTCAGTCAGGAATTTCTCTAGAATTTATGATTGATTCCTCCAGAATTATTACGTTATTTTTTATATAATCCGTGCTCACTTCTAACAAATATACAAAAATGAGAAGCAGAACAAAAAGCGCTTCACTCCTTTGTTTTGAGTGGTATGAAAATGGGAGCGTATATAAATAGTAAAAGAACAGATGCCCTATCTTTTCAAAACAAATAACTTCTCCAGTAGTTTCTCCAAGGATTCCTCCTAAGACTATTTTGCCACTTTCTGCAGGAGTTCTTTAAGAATACCTAGAAGCATCCTTTAAGTAATTAATGCAAGGCTAAGATTTCAAAGAGGATATCCATCGGGATTTTTTCAGGAATCACTTCAAGAATTCATACGGTTATTTTTCCAAGGATTTCTAAAATATTTCTTCAAAAAAAGTCTCCTGGAAATTATCACAAGATTCTGTCAGAATTTCTACAAGGATCTTGTTAGAAACTCCTGCGAAGGTTTCATCAATATTTTAAAGCATTCTGCTTAATTTTTTAATAACATCTCCAAAGCTTCTACCATTACTTTTGGGATTTTTCCAGGAATCGATTTTGTAAGGTTATTCAACATTCTAAAGGAATTCCTTCAAAGAAGCGTGTAGAAATTGCTGCCAAATTTCCTTCAGGAATTTTTCCAGAGTTTTTTTTAGTAGCTCATCCAATAAGTTTTCTTGCAATTTCTCCGAAGATTACTTCAGATTTTATTCAAATTAGTATTCTTTTAAAATTTGTTTAATCGATTTCATTCATTCATTCTTAAACTGATTTTCCCAGGTATTTAACAAATAATTTTGTACAAGAAATCTTTTGGGATCCTTTCATGCAAGGATTTCTTCTTGTATTAATTCAATTACTCCTGCAAGAGTTTTCCGGAGATTCTTTCACAAATTCCTCCAAGAAATTCTGTAGGAAATCCTCCAGAGGAGGCATTGAGTGTTTTGCTAGTTTATTTTTAGAAATTCCTCTAATAAGCCTATTCAAGGATTCATAAATTCCTCCAATGAATACTTAAGAAACTCAAATAAAAAAATATAAAAATTCTTTCAATTCTCACAGAAATTCCCCCAAGAAATTCTAATGGAATTTCTTCATACATTTTTAGGAAATTATTTGTGATCTCTTCTGGTAACACAGCGCAACATTTTTTTTGCCTCAAGAGCAAACTTATGTGTCTCCGAAGGATTTTGGGCCGCTGAATCCGTATCCGGGCTCAGATTTGCTTTAACACGTCACAATTTTGAGCTATACCTAAATTTATGGGGCAAAATATGCGATTTTGGGCTTTTTTGACTGCAAGCCATTAAGCAAGGCAATATTTTTTTTTAAGTAATGAAAAGGTTAATTGGTCAATTAACATCTAAATTAACGACTCATGCAAAATATTTCGTTTTACCTAATCAAATTTGATAGATTTCAGCATTTTAGGTCATGGTGGTAGGTCATTCACCGTGGTAGTAGGGACCCATTCACCGTGTATGAGAAATTTTATTCTACTTTGTTTAAAAATGATCAAAACAACCCAGCCAAGGGAATTTTCTTTGTTTAAATTCATTTCAAGGAATAACTTGCAAGATTTTATTAGAAAAACGAATGTTCAAATTTTCAATTTTTTCTAGATATATGGGACAGTATGGGGCACGGTGAATGGAGACCATTGATTTTTAGGGTACCCATTTACCGTGCCTTTTTATTTCAATTAAAAAGTACTAGTAATCATACTTTCTTGTTAAACTTACTTCGGTAATGCAAAATACATACCTAATATGTGAATTTAATTGCTTGTTAGTGAAATAAAAACGTTACTACATTTAGTTTATCGCTTAAATTACCTTAGCGCAGTTTTCGTTTTTTCACTATGAATGCAGTGAACGAGCAGAAACCCGCTTCATGTAAACACACTTTAGTGTCAAAATGATACTTTTAAATGTTTCTAATGAGCGTTTTGACATGGGAACAATAGATTAGTGTTGTATTGGTGAAATTGAAGGGAAATTGTCATATCATTCAATCATAATATGGAAATAATGAAAAAATATTCGAAGGCACACGGTGAATGGCGCCTTGACGGTAATTGCTGTAGGAAATCATCCAAAGATTCCTTAGGCAATGTTTTCAAGTCATCTTTCAAAATTCGTTCAATAATCTTTCAAGAAATTCCAGTAAAGATTAAATCTTTTCTCCAAGGATTTTTTTTCAAGTTACGAATAAAGATTCGTTCATGGATTTTTCAGTTTTTCTTCAGATAACCCTACAAAGATGAACACATTCATCCCCAAAGTATTGCTGCACAAATTTCCTCATTTCCTCTCCCTGCAGAAATTCCTCCAAGGAAATATGTAGGAATTATTTTGAAGACTGTTTTTATTATTTGCACCAAAGAATTTGGAATTCTTTATTAATTCTGTAAAAATACTTCCAGAACATCATCAAATATTCCTCCAAAATCAACCCAATGATTCTTTCCCAACACATCTTAGAATTCATCCAGGCGATTTTTCAAAGATTTTTTGTTAGAAATTTCTACAAAAAATGCTACAGACATTTCTATAAGGATTCCTTCGGGAATTCATTCAAAATTCTTTAGAAAATCTCCCAAGGATCCATTCAGGTATGGTATGGCTCCAATCATGATCTCAAAAAATCATAAATGATATTTTCAGTGAGGAACTCCTGCAAGATTCCTTCTTGAAGAAATCTCTAAAATCATACCTGGACAGATTTCTTACGGTCCATCTAAAGGATTTCTTGAAGGGCATTATGACATAATCCTTCAATGGCTTTATGATCGTTTCCGAAGAGGTATTTCTGAACGACTGCTTGAAGAAATTCGTAGGAGTTCCTGAAGGAATCATTGTAAGTATTCGTAAACCAATGCTTAGAATTTTTTTTTTAAGCAATCCCTAAAAAATGTTCTGAAGTAAATCTTACAGGAATTTTTGTAGAAGTCTTTGAAGTAACTGCCTGATAAATCGTAAAAAGATATTCTTGCCCGAAGGAATTCCCACAGAAAGCCTTCAAGGACGTTGAATGCGTTCAGTTCTTAATTTTGATGAATGGGGCCCCTGAATTTCAGCTGCTATCTTAAGCTAAATCAAGAGCTTTGTTTGGTTCTGTGGTTAGGATATCATGGATGTTTTCAATATGCTCATGAATTTTACTTCCATATCGGTACTGAATATCGTAAAATTCAATTTTGATTTTGAACACATTTTTTATTGTATTTTGGGGCTCCTGCAGGTGCAAAGAGTAGTCATCAAACTAATATAAACAAAACAACACGAATAAAGTGTATACATTTTTAATTGTTAATAATAGAACTTCAAAATAGTCATCTGTGTTCCCCATTCCAAAATCTCTTGATCATCACGAAGAGGCCCCTGCATAACTATCAGCAGATCGGCAAGTGTTGAACTTATACTTATAGGAATCTTTCTCTAATCACAGAACTTTATTCAAACTGGGCCACCGAATTCAGAGGGCCCCCAAATCAGGGATGGTTTATAACACTAGACCTGCCCTGATTTGGAGGCCCCCTGAATTCGGGGGCCCGGTGCGGACCGCACCCCCCGCCCCCCCCCCCTTGCTACGCCACTGCATCAGACGTGCAACACAGTGGTAGTGCAGGTAATTCAGCGTGCCTGTTTGGACAGTTGGGAGGGACAGTAGTTCAGGGGCTTGACACCCCCCCCCAACCTCCTTCTGCAGAATCAGCCGTGTAGTTGTCGGCTAATAATAGAACCAAGTCAGATAATAATAGAACTACCTCAGCAATCACACTTTAGGGCGGGTCAAAGGGAGGACGCCGGAAGAAGAATCATAGTAGTATAAGACGTACTTTAAAGGTTCATGATGCTCGAGCTCAAACGTGCCAAGGAACGCAAGGGCGCCATCTACAAAAATCTGGCGGAAGAGGTCCTTGGCGAGGATGTTGAGGTGAGGGCTCTTACGGCGGAGGCGACTCTGAAGGTGAAGAAACTAGACAAGGTCACTAAAGCGGAAGAGCTCGTCACGGCACTGCGGCAACAGTGCGAGGTGCAGGTGGCCACCGCAGCCATTCGGCTACGGAAGGGCCCGGCATTGACACAGGTAGCCATGGTAGCAACAAGTCCGTTAAAGTAGGGATGCCCAAGGCGGGCTAATCAGTGTACCGTCTGACTTTGCACGAGCCTCCAGAAGTTTGCTTCAGGTGTCTGAAACCGTGCCACATATCATGGGACTGCAAAGGCCGTGGCAGAAGTAAGTTGTTTAGGTGAAGTGGTGGTGATGGCAACCACCCACCCACCCATTCTCATTGTGCTGATGGTTGTGAATATGGTGCTGAGCATTGATAATTTTTTGCATCACAAGGCGCGTCACTGTGTCATGCATCGCATTGCTCGACGCGTGTGTGAGTGCTAACCGAAAAACGCGTTGCGCATCGCATCACGCGCTGCCTTACTATGTCATCGGCCTAAAACAGTCTCACCCAGGCGGCAGAATTAAAGAAACATCGTTGATGAACAGCGAGAAGAGTAGGGGCCCAAGGTTACTACTACCTTGTGGAACTCCAGAGACATTTCGGTAGTGGTCGGATTGGTAGGGTCCCAATTTAACACACAACGATCTGCCAGTCAATTACGATCTGAACCAGTCCACGCACTCTTGAGCTACTCCAATCTTTGCCAATTTTTCAAGTAGTATTCGATGGTCAACCCGGTCGAAGGCAGCCTTGAGATCGAGGTGAACAACATCTACCTGCATTGTTTACTATAATTTCGAAAACTTTAGAGCAGGCAGAGAGCGAAGTTATTCCACGGTAGTTACAATAGAAATACACTAGAACTCCAATGGCGCTGTAGTCACTTTTCCTATTTAATAAAATTTATAACTTTTATTGTAATTATTGATTGTTTTTAAGTGTCCAGCTTGAAGAAAATCTTTTGTTTTGGTAAACAAAATTTATTTGACACTTCTAGTACCGCTACTGACGCTGTAAGGGCGTGGCAAACTGGATGTTAGTCACACGAACAGTCGCGACATTGGACTTCTGTGGCTAGTTATTCTACTGTAGTTACCCACACCGCATTTGTCCCCTTTTTATGGTCTGGGAACAGGAACGAATGCTTCCAGATGTTCGGGAGCTGCTTGCATTGAAAGGAGAGGTTGTAAATCGTTACTAAGGGTTCTTGTAGAACAGAATGACAGCGTTTTAGCAATACTGGAGGTATTCCATCAGGCCCCCAGAGTACGAAAATTTTAGCTTCCTTATCGCCCTAGTGACATCTTCATCATCGATTTGAAAAAGAGTTGAAGTCCAGTACATCAGACGGCATGTCAAAAGCAGCATTATCGACTTCAGAGGGAGTTGGTACAAAATCTTCAAAAGCCATGTTGAACTGAGCAGCAAACAGTTCGCACATTTCTTCGGCGGAATTGGCTGAGTTAGTTCCAAAAAACATCGATGGTGGCAATCAGTCTTTATTCCGCTTTGATCTAACAAACGACCAGAACTCCTTAGGGTTAGAACGAAGATTACGTTGAGTGCGATCTATATAACGTATATACAGGAGCTTATTCTATTCCCTGTACTGTTACCGTTTAGGTACTTTTACCCTAAGAGATAAGCCCTAACAGAGCGAGAGTGGTACTCTCACATTGTAGGTACCGGATGAGAGAACAGACAAGCAGTATAGGGTAAGTGTGCCCATCGTTGTGGTATTAAGGTAAATTCATTTTAAAAACAATGATCGAACCATCTAATGAAGGGTTGCAAAACGTTAGTTGGTAGTTTTCTATCCAAATTTGCTTGGAAAAATATAAAAACTATCGTTTCTCTCTGTTTTCGATCATAAATCGCTTACCACAACACTAGGCACACTGTTCCTATTATGGAGGTAAAATTTAATTTTGGTTCCTATTGTTGCGGTATCCCATTGAAATCATATGGTATACCGCAACATTGGGAACACTACCGCAACAATAGGAACACAGCAGCAAAAAATTTAAGGAAAGGGGATCATGGAGCCCACCAAAGGGGATCATGGAGTAATGGGAAATTTGAGCAATGCAATGGATAATGGGTGAGAAAGGAAAATGGAACATTTGGGACATGGAATGGGAAAGGGAAATTTGGGGTCAGCTACCGGTCCGATCGGAAAGATCCAATCTTTTCCACGCCAACCACCAAGCAGTTAACAAGTGTTTGGAAGTCAGAGGAATTTATTATAAAACGTGGAGTATCACGTTAGTGCTGCAGTGAAGTTTTTTAAGTGGAGAAGTTACTCCTGAGCTGATTACTGAAGAATCAGTTAAATTGTTTAGAACTAGTGGACCGGTTAGCATAGTCCTCATTGGACCCCATTTCCCTATTTTCCCATTAGGACCCATTGGTTTTAATTACCAAAATTGAGACGGTTTTCCCTCAATTAATCCACCCACTGTATAAGGTAGATTGAAGGGCTGCTGAGCACGTGCCCACCCTGTGCCAAAAGTAAACGCATCTCAGCGTGGACAGTGAGTCCCATCCGGTGTCGGATGAGTACCACCCAAGGAGAGACGTGATCAGAGCCCAGCAGGAAAGGTCGAACGTCCATTCTGCCCTCTCCGTCGCTTGCCGTCTTGAGATCTTCGCCAACAAAGTCGCAGCACCCAATGCCGATCGACCGCGTGGTAACTCGCCCGATACGACACACACCTACACGAATATTCCAAGTACTGTTACCGTTTCTGGTACGGCCTCTTAGCCCTCGAGGATAATTCCGACGCACCCAGAGGGGGAAGCGTCCTAAGCCTCGGCAGCCTACGGGGTGGGTACGCAAGACCTCTTTTGGTCCTCGAGTCCCAGGGTCGTTTGAGGTTATGGGGAGGTTTTTGGACCTTGCGAATCACTAAAGATTGGATGTTAGTTTAGAAACGCTTTAATTACTCACTAGATGAACGGCTAAATCGTGGATGGCTTAGGCTTGCTGGTGGGTGGCAGGAGCTGGTTGGTGGAACGTGGTGCGCTTTGACGGAGATAGCAATGGCGGCGGTAGCTTGGAAACTGCGAGCATCGAAGGCGGCTGATGGAGGCGGAAGTACACAGGTGGTTTCGGCGAGGTTCGTCACGAGGCTTGTCGGCGACCGTTGTCGCTGTGGCGTCGGTGGTTTGTGGGAGTTCGTCCCGGAAATTGAGGTCCACAGACCTCGTCGTCTTTGGCGCTTAGCGGATGGCGTGTCGGATCGTCGAAACTTCCGAGGGGGATCCGCGACGAGAACCGGCTTTCTCTTTTACGGTTAGCCGTGACGATTGAAAATCGTGCAGGGCGAGACCGGTTAGCTCTGACCGATCCTTGGCGGTTAACCAGTCACCAATGGCGTTACTGGTGATCGGGGCTCTAAGGCCAGTTGGACCGTCCCAAATCGCCTTTGAACTTGGCGGGAAACAAACTGTTGGAGAAACTTTTTGGACTAAAGAATCGATCTGTTCACGACCACGGTCACAACTTAAGAGAGCGTATCTTCACATTTTTCCTTGCTTGAACCCCTATAGCTCCATCCACGGCATTCCAATTTCCACCGGTTCCATCTGCAGCGTCTCCAGTGCACCTTGCATCTTGGCCGATTGGTAGCTCGCTAGACCGCCATATGCCTATCGTTTTGCACCACTACCAAAATCATCCGTACCCTGCCACGCCGAATAGGGTTCTAAATTTCTCAACCTCTCTTTAGAAACTGGCATGGTGGTGAAAATCGTCAAACTAATTCGCGAGAGCAATTGTAACACTTGACGGTTACAGTACCCACAATAAACGATCGATAATTAAGAGATACCTCGTGTTTGTATTCCCGATCAGTATCCGACCCGACCCTGAAAGAGTGTCTTGAGGGGCGAAGCAGAGAGTTAGAGCTCATGGGAGTAAGGGTAACACGTCTTCGACCACGCTCAACGACACCACGGTCACGCTGTGTACCACAAGCGTGCATTTTTCTTAGGAACAGGAAGTTGCGCACGCAGATTCAGCGTGGGAGCTTCAATTCGTTCCCCAGCTAGCCTGCCGGGGGAGATTGTGGACGGAGCGTTGTTGATGAGGGCCATCAATCTATGATAAATGGGCTGTCTGCAATAGAAGTGACTGAGCAGTAGCTTGGAAAGATCATCGATATAGCGTCCACGAAGTCCAACATAAACAAGGACCTTTGAACGGCTCTGCTTTGACTTCGTAAGTCGATGAACGATGCCAAGAAAGATCACGAGTATCTCGTGATCACTGCAGCAGCGGCAGAACCAACAAAAGCAAAGGTTACGAAGTCTACCCAGAAGGAGGTCTTCGTTTCGCATGAAGCCCAAAATGTGTGGCGGATACGACTGCTTTTGACAAGCATTCGCAGAAGCGGGTGAGGCACGAGGTGAGGCAGCCGTCAGGCGAGGAGGTGTCTGGCGGTGTCTGAAAGGCTAGGCGGATATTACCCCGAAAGCAGGCAGTAATGCTGGTAAGTCGGACTTCAGATGGGCGCCCCAGAAAGCTGGGATGGATGGGCCTGACATGGACGGTCCGCCCCGGATTGATGGGAACAGGGGGTTGCGGTAATTGTTTGCTCTCAGCAACCACAGAGGAGAGCGAACCAAGGGAAGGACCCCCCTTGGACGAAAGTCGAGCGGAAACGGAAGAAAAAAAAAACCGCAAGTCGAATAGAACAGGGACACCAAACCAAGAAGGCGTAGAAGAGTAGGTGCTAAGCGTGAGAAGGGCGAGGCGCACGACATCAAGACTGAACAGTCCAAGTACTGGGAGATCTTAAAGGCGATAAGGAGAGATTCCATGCTCGTAGATCTTGGAAGCGACGTGCGCAGTATTGGAGTGAATCAATGCTCGAGTTCAAGCGTAACAAGGAACGCAACGGCGCCGTCTACAAAAGGCTGGCGGAAAAGGGTCCTTGGCGAGGAAGTCAAGGCAAGCGCTCTTTAGCGGAGGCGACTCTGAAGGAGAAAAACCCAAACGAGATCATTGCCGCGGAGCCGAGACGGGGTCCGTGGCGCAAGTTTTCACACGTTTGCTTCATAAGCAGGTGGTCATAGATTCGATCCCAGCCCGGCACTTTCGTCAGTTGCTCTTTCCCCCTGAGAGCAGCTGACACTGACCCTCTTCTGAGCCTGAGGCTTAAACGGATACTTGGACATCGGCGAACGGCACGGGTGGTCCAAAGTGCCCGGCCTTCGGCAATTGCTCAGATAGGTTCAGAAAAATGGTGGCGATATGGACGAATAGCCCGTCCAGGAGTTGGTGACTTCTACCTATGTGGGCTTTGTGGTCACCGTAGTAAACGGGGTCTTATTTCGTAGCTATTATGCGCCTCCGCGGTGATCGATCGAGTAGTTCACGCAGTGCTGGACTATATAAGGCTGCATCCATTTACTACGTAACGCTAAAATCAACCGTTTGTTACCCTAACCCCCCCCCCCCCGCCCCCCTCCTTAACGCTTTTTTGTATGAAAACCCTAAAATTTTTGTATGGGCCGTAACGCTCGGCTGTACTCCCCCCTCCCCCTAGAGCGTTACGTAATTTGTGGACGGCGCCTAACGACCATGCTTACAGGACGAAGGCCGGTGGTAATTGCGGGTGACTACAATACCCGGGCCGTGGAATGGGGTAGCCGTTTCACAAACAAGCGGAGTCAGATCCTGTTAAAGGCACTGTTTATGCTACTTGTCAACCTGGATAATTTTGGTACCAAGAATACCTTTAGTTGGAACGGAGCGGAGTCGATTATTGACGTCTCTTTTTGTAGTCCCGGTCTACCAAGTAGTTCGAATCGAAGAGTAGACGATTACTACACTCACAGCCAAGCCCATGCCCAAGGGGGGGTGGGGGGGTAGGTGTTTGTTGTTAATCCCCATTACCGATGTTTCTTATACTAGGCGCTCCGCTTTTTGCCAAAAATGCGAAAAACATTTTCCTTGCCGCTTTTCTGTGCACGAGCCTGCTCACAGCGATCACCTGGTGGTTCGCTAAATTATCGATTACAACAATAGCAAGTAGCGGGTATCTTCCTTTACCCTACTGGGGCTACTGGGCCAAGACCAAGCCCTCGTAGATGAAAGAAATTTTACTTCAACGACGAGGTATTAGAGGCGCTCCGCCGTGAGCGAAACCAACTCGGCATAAGCGGGAACGAACTAATAGCAGTGCTCTCACGTGCGTGCGATGCGACCATGTCTGGGCAAGTCCACCCTGGAAATGGGAGACCACCACCGGCTAACGGGTGGACCTGCTGCCTAACCCCTAGGCAGCGGATGCAGCGAGCACGACCAGAGGAAGAGCGGCGGGTGGTGTTCGCCGCAGCAAAAGCCGCGCTGAAGACCGAGATAAGATCAAGCAAAAAGACCTGCTTTAAGGGTCTCTGTCAGAGTGCCAATGCGAATCCGTGGGGTGATGCCTATAGGATCGTGATGGCCAAGACGAGAGGTGTAATGGCTCCTACAGAGCAATCTCCAGAGATGTTGGAGGGGATCATCGAGGGGCTTTTTCCGCATCATGATCCTAATCCTTGGCCTCCTTTCGTAGGACAGCCGGGGACTGGGGCTGGCGATGAGGAGAGGGTCACCGATGTGTGGAGAGGGTCACTTGTGGGGATAACTAAGTCCCTTAGCGTAAGTAAGGCCCCAGGTCCGGACGGAGTTCCGAACCTGGCCTTAAAAGTAGCCATTGCAGAGGCTCCCGAGATGTTCAGGTCTGCTATGCAGAAATGCCTGGACGAGGGAGTTTTCCCAGAAGCTTGGAAGAGGCAGAGCCTGGTACTATTGCTAAAGGCGGGGAAACCACCCGGAGACCCGTCGGCATATAGACCAATATGCTTGATTGACACGGCGGGGAAGGTGCTCGAAAAGATCATCCTCAATAGAATGTTGCGGTTCACCGAGGGCGAAAATGGTCTTTCGAGTAACCAGTACGGCTTCCGGAAGGGGAGGTCCACCGTAGACGCTATCTTGTCGGTTACAAAAACCGCCGAGAAAGCACTCGAGCCTAAGAGGAGGGGAATTCGCTTCTGCGGGGTAGTGACTCTGGATGTAAGGAATGCATTTAATAGCGCCAGTTGGGCTGCTATTGCCGATGCGCTCTTGCGTCTGGGGATACCGGAGTACCTGTACAAGATTCTCGGAAGTTACTTTCAGAATCGTGTACTGGTCTACGACACGGAGGTGGGTCGGAAGTGCTTTCACATAACCTCAGGAGTCCCGCAAGGTTCCATCCTGGGTCCGGTGTTATGGAATGTCATGTACGACGAGGTGTTGAGGTTAGAGTATCCAGTGGGAGTGGTGATTGTCGGATTTGCCGACGACATTACGCTCGAAGTCTACGGTGAAACGATCGAGGAGGTAAAGTTGACTACCAACCACTCGATCAAGGTTGTGGAGGCGAGGATGCGGTCCAGGAAACTGGAGCTGGCTCACCACAAGACAGAGGTGACGGTTGTTAACAACCTGAAGTCGGAGCAGCAGACGGAGATCAGTGTAGGAGAGTGTACTATCCTGTCAAAGCGCTCCGTCAAACACTTGGGCGTGATGATCGACGATAAGCTTACCTTCGGTAGCCACGTCGATTATGCCTGTAAAAGAGCCTCCACAGCTATTGCGGTACTGTCCCGGATGATGTCCAATAGCTCTGCGGTGTACGTTAGTAAGCGCAAGCTTCTGGCTAGTGTTGCTACGTCCATACTTAGGTATGGCGGCCCGGCGTGGGGCACCGCGCTAAGTACTAAATGCTACCGACGGAAGCTGGAAAGTACTTACAGGCTTATGTGCCTGAGGGTTGCGAGCGCATACCGTACCGTGTCACACGACGCTCTCTGCGTCATTACTGGTATGGTGCCTATCAGCATTCTTATCAGTGAGGACATGGAGTGCTTCGAAATGCGCGGCACAAGAGGCATACGCAGGACTGCCAGGATGACCTCTATGGTCAAATGGCAGCGCGCGTGGGACAGTTCCACCAAAGGAAGGTGGACCCATAGGTTGATACCGAGGGTAGATAGTTGGATTGATAGGCGCCATGGGGAAGTTACATTCCACCTGACACAGGTCCTTACAGGTCATGGTTGCTTCCGACAGTATCTACACCGTTTCGGGCATGCGGATTCTCCCGAATGCCCAACGTGCAATGGTTTAGAGGAAACGGTGGAACACGTTTTGTTCGTGTGTCTGCGTTTTCGCACAATGCGTGACCGCATGCTTGCCACATGCGGGGAGGACACAAACCCGGACAACTTGGTCCAGAGGATGTGTAGGGATGAGTTTGGCTGGAACGCCGTTTCAACGGCTATCACCCATATCGTCTGGGAGCTAGCTACAAAGGAGGTGGCGCGTGGAGTCGGAGAATGGCTAGTTCAGATGCGTTACAAGTGGTGGTCCAGGGGTTCGGAGTCGGTTTTGTAGGTCATACCGGTGCCCTGCGGTCGATATTGACCCTTACAGCGATTAAGTGGCCGCGGAGAGGAAGTCCCGGTAGCGGTGCTGACGTCGGTCTACTGGGTTGAATCCTAGCCCGCGGTTGGAAAGGGGTCCCCGGCAAGGGTCGGGGCAGATGGAGACCCTGCTGTCAGCAACCTTCTGGTGCAGCTGATATGGCTTGGAGGGTAGTGATTTCAGCAGGTCAGATCGGGTTGCACGTGGGCATCAGTTCTTGATGTCTGCCAAGCAGTTTGGCGCGGGCGGGATTGCCCCTGGCCGCCTTCCGAGGACAAAGGAAGTGGTGAGGATCACTCGGGAAACTGGTTAAGCGCCAGCATGTTACCGTGATGGACTCTCCAGAGCGAGTCATCGATGTTCGTTGCTGCTAGGCTACGCAGCTAACCTTGAGGGTGCGATGTACACTAGTCCCTGTCTGAAACAATACCTTCTTGGTGGTTTCAGAGAGACGAAGGGTTCGGCGACCATAAGAATGTGTTTAGTGGGTACGAGGAGAGAGTAGTCCTGGTTTTTACTATTGTTGTAGAAGCCGGCCTCAGCCCCACACTACCCTATCCTTGCTGTTAGGGTGTCTGTTTGCAGATTATCCCCCTATGGTTTAGAAGAAAAAAAAGACGATGTGTAAGGATGAGTTTGGCTGGAATGCCGTTTCAACGGCTAACACTTATCGTCTTGGAGCTACAGAGGAGGTAGCGCGTGAACTCAGAGGATGTCTAGTGCACATGCGGTTCAAGAGGTGGTCCAAGAGTGAGGAGTCGGCTGCGTAGGTCATACCGGTGCCCTGCGGTCGAAATTGACCCTTGCAGCGGTTAAGTGGCCGCGGGGAGAACATCCTGGTGGCGTTGCTGTCATGGCATCGGTCTACTGTGTTGGACTCGAGCCCGCGGTTGGATAGGGGTCCTCGGCAAGGTCGGGGTAGGTGGAGGTGGATCCTTACTGCTGATAATACTTACTTGTGGGAAGGTCAGATCGCTGTTCACGCGGTATCAGTTCTTGATACTTGCTGTGCAGTTGGAAGCAGGCATGATGTCGACCCTGCCTGCCTTCCGAGAACAAAGGGAGTGGTAAGGACCACTCGGGAAGCTGACTAAGTGTCAGCATGTTACCTTGATGGAATCCCCAAAGCGAATCATCGATGTTCATTGTTGCAGGCTACGCAGCTGAACTTGAGGGTGTGATGTGCAGTACGCCAGCCCCTTTCCGAAGCAGTGTCTTTTTGATGGTCCCGAATAGATGTAGGTTTAGGCGGTAGTGGAAATGTCTTTAGTGGGTCGGGGTGTAGTCCTGTGTTCTACTTTGCCTGTCAGTGATGGTCCACAACCCCACACTACTTAGACATGAGCCATTTGGGTGTCTTAAAATGATATCACCAGATCCTGTTGAAATCACCTTCATAAAAATTCAATCCTCCTCCCCGAAAACCGTGTGCCAAAACATTACCTGCAAAAATTCCACTGTTTAAAAAGTGAAAGTGAATGGGGGTCCCCTACGGTGAACCTGAACGATGACTGTCATTCTCAAGCGCTTTCCAAACAAACTCGAATCGGTTAGCTCGCCACACACTCGACTCGACTCGACGGGAGCCACAGCTCCATCCACATCCCGGTCAAGAACCTGAACCGGGAAGAAATGGAGAGCAATGATATCGCCCCGTTGGCGTTGGGTTGGTTGGCTTGGCGGCCGCGTCAAGTGGTTTCGAGAAAGCGCCATCATTACCGAACTGGCCAGCCGCCGGCCACCGGCCACCGACCGCGACTGGGCGTCGAAATCGACCGGGGGAGGGACACCATGAAAGAAAGCCCATTAGCTATTCTCTTAAAACCACGAGCAGCGTGTGATCCCGAGAAAACATGTGGGTCAACACGGGGCGACGCGGCGGCAGCGGCGATGGAGATGCGCGGCCCAATAGCGTGTGTCATCCGAAACGGAATCGCGCGCCAAGGTTGCGTCTCTGCTGATTGCGCGGTTCAAGCGGGGGCTCCGATCCACGTGAATGAAACCTTTGGAAATGCGTTAATGATTGGTGTTTCTTTCCTGGCGCTGCGCAGCGCGCTCATTCAAAAGAAAGGGGGAGTGATGGTTGATTCGATTTGTCCGATTTCGATCCCATCCACTCTCCATCCTACTATCGCATCGGCTGGACTGGACGTAGTGGATACACTGACTCGCTGATTGCGAACCTGTTTTGGGTTCCGGGCTCGGTCTCGGCTTTTGGCTGTGACTACGTAATAAAAATCTTTTTTGTCGCGATTAGCAAGCCGCCTGTGATGTGGGACGCGAAAGATCGAATGAAGCCGGTCGTAAATTGGGGATCTGGGGTCACTTTCATTTTCGGCACTCGGCAACCGAGTGGCACGATCGGTGATAACTATTTTTTGTTTGTAGCTGGATGACCACATTCCATTGGACTCGATAGTAACTTCCATTTGTAGGTCCGTGTTCTGGTCGGGCACGTTGACGCTCAGCAGCACAGTTTTAGAGGAACCGAAACGGAATCAAACTTCTGAGCAGAACAATCGATACGGATACTACACAGGTATGTAGGCTGATCGAGAGAGGAAGTTATCATTGATGGCTGAATTCTAGTCAAGCCTGAATAGCTCGTTGTTGAATTTGTCACAAAATTTATTCAAATTCATACCGAATAGAATTTGCAGCTGCATATTAGCAAGCTCATACATACTCCTACGAGTTATTGTTCAATGCATACGCACCACGGTTGTAAAGGTGTGGTGCAAGGTTGGGTGCGTGGCGAAAGTGAAAATTTGTGCAATTCAATTACCCAGGCGTGCAAAAAAAAAGTGACATCAAAATGCAAATGTGTCTTTACGTCAACAATGGCAGCTAGGCAGCCATCAATCATCAATTTCCAATTTTGGAAATCTCTCACGCCGGCTGGCAGTACGTTGCGTTGGTTGCTGTTGCTTGGTAGAGGTACACCGAACAACCAAACGCTGCGAATATCATGCCGTTAATCAATATTCTATCGACGAATACGGCAACTGTACACGGCTAATGCGCTCCAAATGAAACCTGGTTGTGTTATTTTTCTACATTGGTTGGAATTTTGATGGTTGGTGGTGGCATTGTTGGGGATGCCTTCCCCTATGGCGCAGCCGCGCAAAATCGACGGGTGAAACTGGTGCAAACTTTCTTATTTCACTGCAGGACAATACTGCGGCCGCCACCGTTCAAGTTGCGATTCTGCTGGTTTAAAAGGGTTTAGTGCCTATTCCCGGAATGAAGCTGATTTATGTCAAATATTTAAAACTAGGAGCTCTTCGAAGAAATTACCGTCGACAAAGAAGAGGAACCCATACAATTTATCGCTACTGAAAGCAAAATGACTCAAATGGATCGTGAACCCTACGTTTTCAACTGTCCCTTGTTGCGCCCTACTGCGGAGAGGATTGCTCATTTTTAGCAAGCACGATATTGGCCATTTTCGACGGTGCCATAAGAATACAAATCGACTTGGGCTGGGAGGGGCAAACTCGAATTGAAAAAGTTTTGTTTTATAAAGCATGCAACTCGTGCATGGTTACAAAACCAGGGCTGGCATTTCCTCACTCACTGCGCGCAATGCGCAGTTTCTAAACGCAAAGCGCAAAGAGCAGGTGGCTACGCAATGAGAAATAAAAAGAACGCAGTGAGCAAACTCACACGCAGAGAGCAGTTTGCCATTACACACTGCGTTATTTGTTCTGCTCACTGTCAAAGAGTGTGAAAGTAAATTGACAATGAGTGAGGCGAAACGAAGTGAAATCAGAGACAAACAGACGTAACACTGTCGAAATTTGATTCCTATATTTGTCAAGATCCTGATTATTATTGATTGAATTGATGTTTTCGGTAAAGTTGTTAGGCTGATCAAGGGCCTAAAGGTTATGGATCGTTTGATTCAGTATTCCACCACTAGGTGGTGCTAGAGGTCAAACAAATTTTATATTTCATATATCTCAGGACTCTGATCACTTAGAAAGTTGCTGTCTTCGGCAATGTTGTTTGGTAAGTCAAGGGCTCAAAGTAAATGGACCACTTGTTTCGAAACTCCGCCACTAGGCGGCGCTAGTTACACATTTGCAAGATCATGGATATGATTGATTTTTTTCATTAAGTATTCAACATGCTGTAATTTTGTTTTCTTTGAACATATTCAAAACAAGTAAAATTTTTTACAAAGACCAATATGTTAGCTGTAAATGTGCAAAATTTCATTTCATTCGGTTCAATAAATTTTGAGATATAGCAGTTTAATGAAAAATACTCAAATATGAATCATTTAACTAGAATCGCTCTAACTTCATGTAAAATTATCCAATCTACTCCAAATTTGTACCATGTAGAGCTAAGTAGTTGTGCAATAAGCAATAAAAATTTGAGAATTTTTGGTGCACTCTATAGAATGTTACAGCTTGCTGAATATTTTTGCGATAATTAATAAAAGTTGCATGCTTCTTCTGATTGATAACTAGCGCCATCTTGTGGCAGAATACTGAAACTATTTACCAATCAACTGAAAGGCCTTAACCAACCAAACAACATTGCCGAAGACACCATCTTTCTAAGTGATCAGAATCCTGAAATATATATAATATAAATCTTGTTTGCTCTATAGCGTCGCCTAGTGGAGGAATTTTTAATGAAACGAATCATAATTGGTAAGTTCTTAACCAGCCAAATATTTTTTCCGAAGACATCAACTATCGAAGTTATCACGATCATGAGATATTTGGTATAAAAACTCGTCAGTATTACGTCTGCTTGTCTCTGACATAACAGAAATCACAGACAACAAGATATGACACGTGTGAAAATTCCATACCGTATATCTCAGCACCATGATTACTTAGATAGTTAGTGTGTTTGACAAAGTTGTTAGAATAGTCAAGGTCTTGCTAGTGATAGGCCGTTTGGTTATAAATACCTCCACTAGGTGGCGATAGCGATCAAGCAAATTTTATATTCCACATATCTCAGGACTCTGATCACTTAGAAAGATGGTGTCTTCGGCAATGTTGTTTGTTTGGTTAAGGCCTTTCCGTTGATTGGTAAATAGTTTCAATATCCTACCACTAGGTGGCGCTAGTTAAAAATGAGTAGAAGCATGCAACTTTAATTATTTACCGTAAAAATATTCAGCAAGCTGTAACTTTTTGTTAAGTGCACCAAAAATTCTCAAATTTTTATCGCTTATTGCACAACTAGTTAGCTCTACATGGTACAAATTTGGGCTTGATTGGACAATTTTACATGAAGTTAGAGCGATTCTAGTTAAATGATTCATATTTGAGTATTTTTCATTAAACTGCTATATCTCAGAATTTAGCGAACCGAATGTAATGAAATTTTGCACATTTACAGCTAACATATTGGTCTTTGTAAAACATTTGACTTGACTTGAATATGTTCAAAGAAAACAAAATTACAACATGTTGAATACTTAATGAAAAAAATCAATCATTTTCATGATCTTGAAAATGTGTAACTAGCGCCGCCTAGTGGCAAAATTTCGATTCAAATTGTCCATGAACTGTAAGCCCTTGTCCTACCAAACAACAATGCCGAAGACACCATCTTTCTAAGTGATCAGAGTCCTGAGATATATGAAATATAAAATTTGTTCGATCACTAGCGCCGCCTAATGGAAGAATTCCGAATCAAACTACCCATTTCCAGTAGGTCCTTGACCAGCCTAATAATTATGCCGAAAACACCAACTCTGTAAGTTATCAGGATCCTGAGATATATAGGAAGACATTTTCGTCAGTGTTACGTTCGTTTATCTGTGATTTCTGTCATACCAACTGCGCAATGAGCAGCGCAATGAGTATGCGTGCATCATGTGTCCTTTACTCTTTGCGTGAAACAGATACATTACGCACTGCGCCAAAACGCAGTGCGCCTCAAAGAGCAAAAGATCCGTGAGAATGAGCATCCGTACGCAGCACATTCGTTTGTATTAAATGCGCGCAGCCAGTGGCTCACTGCGTTTTTACACTTTGATGAGAATTCCAGCCCTGTACAAAACATGTGTTCTGGTTTTATGATTTCGTGTAAATCGTTGAACAGTATAAGTTTTGGAAATAAAAAATCCAAAATGTATATAAGAAAATGCCACTACTAACGCTCTTAATTGGACGAGATTATCGTTATCTCTATTGGTTTAAAAGTTGCAGGCGTCTTTCTTGAAAAATCATAGTCAGGCTGCACAATGGTAAGTCGACAAGGAGCGACCAATATTGCTTTGGTCCTCGCATGCTCCTACCTTATGCTTACACGGGTTAATCAGTGACAAAGACCGCCAGCTAAGAGTTGTGTACTTAGCTGGTAATGCAACCTAGGCACTGTTGTCCTTTTAACTACAGCGAGGTACCTCCTCATTGGTGATTGTATTGATGCAAGTATTGATAAAATCCCTCAATTAATTACTGAGGGATCACTGGAGAATTTTCTGAAGGAATCTTTGGAAGAATTCCTGGAGATACCACTCGAGGAATTTTCAGATTATTGTATTATGCAATTTCTGAAGTAATTTATCCAAAAAATAATCCCAGTACTTCTGGGGAAATTCCTGGAGGAAATCCTGCAGGAAAAAAAAAACAAAAAAAGAAATCCTGGAGGGATTCCCACTGCGTTTCCACGGTACCCAGCCATTCCTACAACAATTCAGTTCCTGCAGAAATTCCTTAACATAACATAACATAACATAACATAACATAATAAATTGTTCAGAAGTTTCATCAAAGATATCCTCAATTATTTTTCAGCAATTCCTCAAAAGATTCTTACAGGATATTCTGCAGAGTCCAGAGGCTGCTCCGAGTATTCAACCTGAAAAATTTTCAACGATTTTTTCAGAAATCCAGTTTTTTTTTACTGGAATGCTTTCTTAAATTTTTGTTAGAGCTCCTCGGAAGGTTGCTCTCTGAAATTCCTCCAGAAATTCTCGTGGACATTACTTTGGAAATTCCTTCAAAAAGTATTCAAATGATTCTTCTAGAAAATTTTCTAGAGGGTTTCTCAGAAGTTTCTCAAATATTCCTCCAGGGATTGCATCATAAGCTTCTCTTGGGAATAATTTTGAGACCTTTCTTCAGGGATTCTTCCAGATTTCTTTTCCTGGAACCGTACAGGAACCCCTCCCCTTCTTTCAGAAATCACTTCCGGAATTATTTCTATGAGTTTCTCCTGGAATGTTTCTTGAAATTTTTTATGCAGTTACTGCGTAACACTCTCCAGATTTCCAAGCAATCCTTAGACCAAGCCCACCCGTGGGCTCCATACTACACACGCAACAGCACGTCGTTAACGATTTTTAATTTCGTTATCCACTCATTTTCGCACCGGTCGTTCGTTTCCATGTGAGTAAAATAATGATCGGTCGCCTTTGCGCACCGGTGGTCTCTATTCTATCCGTACCATCGGATTTTGCACTTCCGTAAATCATCGCAATATTTTGTGTATTTCTATGGTGTTATTGCAAATCTTATTCAGTATAATAATCTGTGCTCATATTTTGAAAGAAGGGGTTTTGGATAAGACTGAAAACTGTTAGTAAAAAATGAACTCAAATAAATAATTTTCTTGGATATTTGTACCAGTTTTGGTGCGTTTAAAGATATCATTTTCTCAATAATGTATGATTGTATTTAATCCCGGAATTCAAGCAATCTTTTTTTAAATTGTATGTTTGTTGCTTACTGTATGACTTGTAGGTTGAATTTTTATCTGAAATAATATCTATCTCTTCAATATCCATGAAAGTCAACAAGAAATTTATCTGAATTTGAGATTATGAGCATATTTTAAATAATTAAGTTTATTGATTAATAATATCCCTTGCATTTTCAGCACATTTATAACGTAGTTGTCTCCTTTACAACTTCGCGTAGGTCAAGATTTTTGAATCCTGGTCATAGTAGAAGCTTTTTTCTAACAGTCTGCGATAAGTTTGCGCAAACTTTTTTCATTTTATTTTAACATCAGTTAATTCTATACTCAGTCACAACCTTTTAGTTACAAAGCATCAATCGGAAATCTTAATATATATTGCGATCTTTTGGATGCTGGTATATGAATATTTTGTTGGAAGCAGATTCTATGCGCTTGATACATGCGCTACATAATGAGCCCACTCTCCTTTTTGGCACTTCATACAACAATAATTGTTGTATTTTAACATACAACACCTTGCTTTTTCTATAACGAGGAACCTACAATATGGCAGTCCTGCACACCGCCTATTTTAATTGATGAAACTTGGCAGCTCCACTACATTTTTTAAGATTTTTATCGGTATGATTTAAGTTTTTTTACAAAAAGAAATAACTGTAGTGTTTCTATGATATCTGAGTTGAGTTAGGTACAGTCAAAGCATCTTTGAAAAATCGTAACTACTCTTATCTAATCTCATACATACGCGGAATCACCCTGGAAAGCAATCGTGTTACTTTTCTTGTCAATATTGATGCTTGCAGCATATCAAAGATATGACACAGGCATTAAAGCAGCCAGGTCTACTGCGTTGTATTTACGCGCAAAGATGATTCTTCGAAATACTTGGAGTACAGAATATTTGATGTCGGCAAGGTACATCTCGAATTTACAGGGGAGGAAGGATGCGTGGACATATTGTACCAAACGATTCAGATTACATGTTGATGAATATGTTTTGAATATATGAAAATGTGTATAATAGAGCTATGAATAAATGTGTAATATTGGAAAGATCTCCCCAATTGTTGGGTTGTTTTTATAGATCTAATGTCGAATCTCCTATTCTGTATGATAGGTGTTATTCACATGGGGTCTTCGCAGATTTTTTTTTTTCTGCTTTGCCCTATTGTTTCTACAAGGGTTACCCATTTCGCACACTTTCTTCCTAATGTCTCGTTTATTTAATTTATATTTTTAAATTTATATTTAATAAACCACCCACTGACGACCACCATTTTCAAAAACAGCAATCAAACCAAAACTCCTTTGCCTTTTTGAAATATACACGACAAAACGAAACGCGAGGCACAGCTCTTTCAAAGCGGGGGAAGCCCGGAAAGTGAAGAAAGAAAACCTTGTGGTCACTTATTACCGTCAAATGGTATCTTTTCGGGTTAGAAAATACGCACATCTTCTCACCGGAATCTGCGACGGATGACGATAATTTTGGAATTGATCGGAACGAACTTCGCGGGTTATTTATTTGGACATTTTTCTAAATGTGCGGAACTAAACTTTACTTGCTGCGTAGAAACCCCGGCTCAAACATGTACGTGTTAAAACAGCAAAACTCACTGAATCACTATACATTTCTTCAAATATTCGTTTCGAAACAAAAACTAAAGGTGCGATTATGAGCAATCGTAACTATTTTTAAGAGAAAATCAATACATTTTCGATATGCTCCTCTCTCCTCTCTCTCTCCTCTTCTTGGCGTAACGTCCTCACTGGGACAAAGCCTGCTTCTCAGCTTAGTGTTCAATGAGCATTTCCACAGTTTTTAACTGAGAGCTTCCTCTGCCAATGACCATTTTGCATGTGTATATCGTGTGGCAGGCACGAAGATACTCTATGCCCAAGGAAGTCAAGGAAATTTCCTTTACGAAAAGATCCTGGACCGACCGGGAATCGAACCCGTCACCCTCAGCATGGTCATGCTGAATACCCGTGCGTTTACCGCCTCGGCTATATGGGCCCTTTTCGATATGCATGATCCTAAAATTGGCGAAGAATGGAAAACTTTATTCATAACATACTTAAGCAAAGCTTGTCAATT
The DNA here is from genome assembly GCF_035046485.1 of Aedes albopictus. Taxonomy (NCBI): domain Eukaryota; kingdom Metazoa; phylum Arthropoda; class Insecta; order Diptera; family Culicidae; genus Aedes; species Aedes albopictus. The sequence continues at coordinate 296,538,832 of NC_085136.1, read as the reverse complement.
TAAACCTATTATTTTTCTGCGTCTGTATTGTCACTCTATCACAATTGTATGTCAGACAATTTGTTGTGTTATTCGTGTAACGATCTATGATATAAATTGGTTGAAAATTTCAAATATTTGATGCAAACTAAAATAAATTCCTACCTTTGTATAGGTAAATCAAGAAAATCATTCTCTAGAAACTATATACCTGGCAACAAATCCAAACTCATGTTCTTTCGTCTCCTCGTTACGCTATCCAGAGAGCTAAACGCGAAAGAGCGCACGAGCCTACGGATAGAGACCGTACTTTGCGTGTCTCTATATTCTAAGCCCTGCTACGAACCGTACGTAAAATTTTCGCTTTTGAGCCCTACTTAGCAGCGACCGGTGCGGTTCGCTTCTTTGTTCGGGGCTCTACTTAACGTTAAAACGCTTGATGGAGCCCATGAGTGGGCCTGGTCTTAAGAGATGCCTTTGAAAGATTAAATTTCTTAAGAGAAATACTTTAGAAATTTGTTTAAAGATAATTCCAGAATTGTTTTTAATTTCAGCTGGAACCACTTTTAGCAAGCTCGTCGGCCATTTCATTCTCTTCAATTTACAGTTTGCTGGCCCAGAACCATTCTGTGGTATATCAAACTGTATAATTAAAACGGATTTTAAATGCTGGGCTGAGCAGAGCAATTGGAAGGACGTCAAAAATTGCAATCAGTCAAAACGATTTATAATACCAAATGCTTATAAAACCAAAAAGCTCTTAGAGCTCAACAAGAGAGCTTCATGTACAAACACTGGCCTAGTAACTGGACACTGCTCGAGCAGGTATCACTTGAAAAATATTGGCCAGATTCAGATAAACATTCAGATCCATTGCTTGCAACCCAGTAAGATCTGGTCTGCAGAACCTGGTAAGATCTTGGGGTTTATTAATTCCATAGCAACTGACTGGGAGACGACGCGTCGTGGCAGAAGCTGTTTACTTGACATATCTATGGTAGTTAGCTAGCTGGATGTTTGATATTAGGGACAAGCCACAATAGTTCAACTTATTGGACGCAGTGGCCTAATTTCCCCAACAGGGGAGGAAAAACAATTCAGCTGAATTTCTCCAAAAAAATCCTTGTGCGATTATTTAAGAAAATGCTTCAGAGAGTTTTGTCCACAGTATCTTCAGAATTTTTTTTAAGAAATTCTTTTAAGAACTCCTCCCGAAGTATCTCTAGCAGTTCTTCCAGGTTTGCTCCAGAACATTCTCCAAAAATCCCTTCAGATATTTATTTAGAGATTTGTTCAAGAACTCCTCCAATGCTTTTGTCAGTACTCCAGGAAATTCATTTCAGAAATGTCTCATAAATTTCCTTTGAAATCTCCGCAGGGATTTTTTTTTTCAAAAACTTCTCCCGTAATATTTTCGTCAATTCTTCCAAAAGTATCCAATTAAATTCTTCGAGAAATTCCTCCAGAGTTATCTCAACTGGTTCCTCCAGGTATTCTCGATTCCTGTATGAACTCCTCCAAAGATAACCATAGAATTTGCTTCACATAACTTTGTTCAGAACTTTTTTCAGGAAAGCCTCAAAAAGATATTTGGATGCTCCAGAAGTATCTTCAGGAATAACATCAGAAATTCTTTCAGGAAATCCTTAAAAAATTTCTCCGGTATATGTAGTTTCATGAAAAACTTCTGTAATATACTTGAATATCTTAAAGAATGTCTGGAAAAATCTGTAAAAGAATCCCAGAAGATATTTCTAAAGGGACCGCAGGAGCAGTACCAAAAAGAAACTTTCTAGAAATTCCTTCAGCAATTCCTGACAAAATTTTCCAAGAGATTCCTGGAGCAGCCCCATCATTCCAACATTCTGAGAGTGGCCAAAGCTGGACGGAATTCTCGGTAGCTCTAAATGAATGCACAAAAAAATATGGAAGAATTTCTGATAAAGTTTCGGCATTCATGAAAAATCCTTAAACTTCTGAAGGAATCTTCGGAAATATTTCTGGAGTAAATTCTAAAAAAGTTTCAGAAAGAATCCGAAAGCAACTTTGAAGGAATTTTGAATAAATCTTCTATTCGTTATATTCTCATTCTTTAAACAAATCCTTGGGGGAATATATGAAAGAATCTGGGTGAAATTTCTGAAAAAATCCAAGAAGGTGTTCCTGAAGAAATTCCATGAGTAATATCTGGAAAAAAATGCTTGAGAAATCTTTAGTGGAACTGCTCCAGGAATTTATTGAGAAACATACATAGGTACTTTTGGATACCCTTGAGACCCGAAGTAGACAACCCTTTGTTCTTGTAAGAGATGTGTTGGGGATCCGCAATGTCACATAAATCGGATGTATTTTCGGCTTTCTTCGCTCTGCTGGTATAAAAGCTTAGTCAACTTGTGTTTTCTTCTCAAGTTTTTTTCTTTCAGTTTTGTCCCCTTTGTGTTACCAAGCTGCTTCTCCGGAAAACCAAGCCCCACAACAAGTTTATTCCAACACCACAAGGCACCGAATACGCTAGCAAGATGCGATTCGCCCCCGGATAAGCTACAGTGAAACCTTTGGTTCAATCCTTACCCACAGACAAACAGACGTAACACTTTGAACATTTTTGATTCAAATCATAGTCACGAAACCATATTCGCCCAATGCTAAAAGGCCTATGTTTGGCCGACCACCAACTAGGTGACGGTAGTGAGCAAACGTCAAACTCGAACAAAAACGATGCGAGCGCCACGGTTGGGCAGTTGGCCAACTATCAAATTTTTAAAAAGATCGTTAAATCGGCGTACGATGTGAATTATCAGAGTGTTACGTCTGTTTGTCTGTGCCTTGCCCATTCTATCCCTCGAAATGTGACCTTCTAACCTCGAGCTGCCAGGAGTACCCTGGCATGCTCCCATTACTAACGGATATATTTTAAAAGTTATTATCGTGTGTATATTGTTTATATTAAGTACAAAAACCCTAATTAATCCACCTAGCGGTGATGGTGCCTTTCTCGTGCTTTAAAATATCCTTTCAACAAAACTCGAGCGACATGTTGATGACATTGACATAAATACAAAATGAAAACTGCTTGCTAAATCTATTCAATATGGATACATTTTATATTAGCAAAGCATCCAATATTCAGAAAATATAAGACAACGATCCAAAACTCAAACCAAACAAATGTCATGAAGCCGCAAAATTTTGAAACGTCATTTTAGATTTTCCGGTCATCATTTTATGACTCCGGATATCTACCCCAACTAAACTAACCGCCATCTTTAACATTGAGACACCATCCTGGATGTTCTAGTATTCATTTTTGGACTCTGCACCTAAAATTACATAAAATAGTCGCCGTATTAAATATTGGCATGTCGTTTATGATTTTCTGGTTACCAATTTTGGACGAACTATAGTCAAATTGCAGACCTTGTGAAACAGCGCACAACTTGGGTTTTCTGATTACAAATTTTGAATTCTGGACATATTTTCATACAAAATATGCCCATAAGGCAAGAATCAAAAATCCTATAAAATAGGCACTATCTTGAATACTGGGCCATTATATTGGACTTTGGACCGCTATCTTGGATACTCTGGTGGACTCCGAACATATTTCCCATACCAAATACACTTATTTAACATAGTTTTAGAGCTCAAAATTCCATAAAACAGCCACCATCTTCTGTTGACGCGATCAAATTCTTATTTTTTCATTCAACGTTGACCCATCCTGCTATAAATTTATACCTTAGGAATCTGAAATGGTAGGATTTGATGAGATCGCTTTAGTTTTGTCTATATTTTGATCGTTGATGGATTACGACTGTTCTTGGTGTATTCTTAGGAGAATTTCTTGGCTGTTCCGGATCTTTTTCAAGGAATCGACGAAAAAACGACCAAAAACTCGATTCCTTGAAAAAGATCCGATACGGATCGAAACGTCGGAGTAAGAGAACATAGGGTGCTTTTGATCTCACAATCGGACTGAAAAGCCAAGAAATTCTCCTAAGAATATATTTTGATCTCATACATATATGAGAACTTAGACCTATTCGTCACTGTTGTTCATACCTAATGTTTATCAGGCCATTAAACAAAGCCACGATTGAATTTTTCACATGAACGTTGGTTCTGTTACACAACAGCTAGTCTCTAATGTAGTCTAAGGCTATTTTCTTGCTAACCGTTCATTAGATTATCAAAAAATCTGAGATCTGATGTGTCGTATGTATGGGTTTGGTTCATTTTTATATTTGGTAATTTCCGATGGGATAACCGGATCTGATTCCATGAGTCATGGACCATGACACTACCTGTTGTCCCAATTATGGTCTGAGAATATTTTATTGCTATTTATTCACCATTACCTAATCACCGCGATTTGATATATCGCATGAATGCTTCACTTTTACTTCTAACCACTTCCGAAGCCACAGCTGAACCCGCAACACTACCGGGAACCTAATGTGGTCTGACCCTATTATTCCATCAGGTTGTCGATAAGTCGTGATCAGTCTTGTTAGAGATCACAGTCATTTGAACCTTTTTGGTCGATATTCGGCCTCCTTTGTCTCCGACATTCGCAACACAAGCAATCAAACTACTGTTCGAAACAAAAATGTCAAACGAATGCACTTCACCACAATAGCGGCTTCGGGAGACGGATCGGCTTTTGTTATTCCTGTCTTCTTCCATAATAAGAGCTATGTTGCCCATGTGTGTCGTATTCAATGCAACATGCAATAATAAACTAATATTATCATTCATAATCGGAATTGACTGAAAATCTATGCGTAAAGCTAAAGCTAGTATTAGACACATGTCATCGTGTCAGATGACATTGATTTGACCCTTTCTTATGTTTATTGATCTTCGTTCTACTGCTCGTGTTGTGTGTAGATAAGACGTAACGATAGCGCACGAATGTAACAAAGCCGACTGACACCCGACTGCGGCAACGAATGAAGGTAGTAAAAAGTGTCGAATGTTTACAAGACTGGTCGTGATTTGATGTACCGCATCCATGGGTTTGGTTAAATTTTACATTTTACTACCCGGATCTGATTCCGGGTAACTACCGGCTGAACCAAATATGGTCTAACATTATTATCTTGTTAACTGTTCATCGGTTAACCAAAAACGCTGCAAATTGAAGGTGTCACATGCAGGGTTTGACAATTTCGACGGGACTCTCGGAACCAATTCCGGAACACTACCAGTTGTCTTTAGTGTGACGTAAGGCTATTTTATAGCTAACTGTTCATCAGGCTATCGCAAAAGACACGATTTGATGTGTCACATGCCTGGATTTGGTTTACTTTTACATTTGGCCTCTTCCGGCCACTCAAAACCGATTCCGAAACACTTGCTGGCCGTTCATTAGGTAATCTAAAAAGCCGCTATTTGATGTGACGCATGTACGGGTTTGTTTCTCTTTCAGATTTAACCACTTCGGCGGGAACCCCGGAAGGGGTTCCGAAACACTACTGGTTCAGATATGGTCTGAGATGATTTTCCTGCTCATTATCCATCAGGTCATCGAAAATGCCGTGGTTTGATGTGCCGCATGCATTGGTTTGGTTCAATTGTATATTTGGCCACTTCCAGCGGGACGACTAGAACCGGTTCCGGAACACTACCGGTTCAGATATGGTCTGAGATGGTTTTCCTGCTCATTGTCCATCAGGTCATCGAAAATGCCGTGGTTTGATGTGTCACATGCATGGGTTTGGTTCATTTGTATTTTTTACCACTTCCAGCGGAACGCCTAGAACCGGTTCCGGAACACTACCGGTTCAGATATGGTCTGAGATGATTTTCCTGCTCATTTTCCATCAGGTCATCTAAAATGCCGTGGTTTGATGTGTCGCTTGTATGGGTTTGGTACAATTGTATATTTGGCCACTTCCGGCGGGACGCCCAGAACCGGTTCGGGAACACTACCGGTTCAGATATGGTCTTAGACTATTTTTCTGCTTACCGCTCATCAGGTTATCGAAAATGCCGTGGTTTGATGGGTCGCATGCATGGGTTTGTTTCACTTTCATATCTGGCCCCTTCCTGGGGTACCGATCCGGAACACCTAAATGGCCATAACTCCGGAACGGCTGGACCGATCCGAACCATTTTCAATAGGAAACAATGGGACCAGATTCCGCATCGAATGAACCGTCGGTCGTTAAAATCGGTTGATGTTTACTATCTAAAAATGAGGTGACCTTTTTTGTACACATACACACACACATACATACACACACACACACATACATACACACAGACATCATCTCAACTCGTCGAGCTGAGTCGATTGGTATATAACACTTGACCCCTCCGGGGGCTCTATCAAATTTTCCTTTTTGGAGTGAACATATAGCCTTTCGGTACACCTTGGTGTACGAGAAAGGCAAAAAGATCTTCGGCTCTGTGAAGCAAAAATTAACTAGATAAAAAAAAACTATACATTTGAATTCGTTGAACAAAATTCTGTCACATAGTTTTATAGAGATCAACTTGGTACTGGTTTTGCAGAAGTTATTGTTATTTGAATTGCTACAAATAATATCTGTAAAATTTGTTTTAAAGTGATCAATTTGACCCCGGATTACGGTAAACAATTACACGAGCAGATGTTACGCGATTCATCGACCGGAGCAGCTATATTTAGAATCTCGGCGTAGCAGTGCATTACCTTCGGTTCGCTCTCACAAGTAGCCGAAGTTTGACAATCACCAGCAAGTCTGGCAGTACTGATCTGGAGAATGTCACTCAAACAATCAGAAGATGTGAAAACATTCTTCACGCACTCCTGGCAGACTGAGTGCATTTACCCACGGTCCAGTATTTGAAAGAACAGGAGGTAGAAAAGGGTTGATCAAGTGACCAAAGTCTCGTTGGTGACCTTCCCAGAGCACTCAATCTGGTGGCTTGACAGGTAAAAATGATTTTCAAGCTTAAAAAAGTAATAGTTCACAATCTTATAAGCCTGTTTCCGATCATCTACGGTAATCCGAATTTTGCATCAGCCCGATAACATAAAATAATCGCTTAGTCAGATCCTTGTTGATTTCAACGGTGTTGATAGCTGCAGAACTATATTGGAACTTTCAAATTCTAAGAAGATCACTTTAGTAACAGGTCATTTGTAATTTTAGAAAAAATAACAACTTTATAAGAAACTGTTCATGACCTACAAATTTGAATTTACCAAATCAATGAATGCAATGAAAAACTTAAATACTAGAATAAATGCTTTGTTGATTGCCAGGTTTGCACACTAGTACAGTAGTGCAGTGAACATCATAATTTCAATAACACAAGTTTACAAAATAAAACGAAAGTCGTGAACTTCTGTCAACGACCAAAGTTTTTTAAGCACAATTTAGTGCTGATTTCGAAACCGACCATCAAAAAATTTAGAGTAGAACAGTTTTTGAGTTTTAGCTCAATATCGAGTTTTGTAACTTTTCAAAATATGTAATTTACTAAAATTCAAATATATTGCGTTTTGTTCAACCAATTTTAAATCTTTTTCCATAAATGAAAAGCTGAATACAATACCATTCGATCATCTGAATACAGGTTTTGCGTCAGATTGATGAAATTCAAGATATTAGCGAGTTTTAGGGACGATCTTCTTGAATTTTAGCAAAATTCCCAAAATTTTTTGAAGAAATGTATTTTTTTTAATAAGATAAAACCAACTTAAAAAATCTTTCTCGACGTTTATTTGACATATCATATGTAGGCGAGTTACAGTAAAAATTTCAGCTCAATCCGAGCATTGATTACGGAGAATGAAATGTTTGAAGTGAGCGACTTTGCTTAAAAATAGAACAAAAATCGATTTCAAATCATCAACCTTGTATGGAAAGTCGAAAAAATTTCCGCTCTACTGTAATTTTTTTCCTTCGCGTTTTCGAACTCAGGGCATGATTCTACACCAAAAATGATCATCAGCTTACCGAGTTCAAAAATGCTGTAAACTAGTGTAATCTATAGCAGCGCAACGGTACGCTGCAACAGAAGGTTATCACAGAAGAGCACACGGTTCAAATCAACGTAGGAGTGTGTCATGTAAAGTAAATCCGGTCGTGTTTCAAGCAATACAAGAAAATCAACACATACTGTGATGAATCGGAAGGTGTATTTTTGTCTTCACACTCATTTTGAAAAAGTTCCATCAAAAGCTGCTAATAGAAGGTTATCCGACTTCCTTATGTGAGCTTTAAAGTTCCAGCGTTTAAAGGAGAGAGCAATAGTAGGGTGTCCCAGGGGGTTTCCAGGACTACCAGAGGTGTTTCAGGGGGTCTGAGTTGAGTTCCATGAGCAGGGAGCAAAATGTTCATAGTCATTGACTGAAAACAGCACGAATTTGAATGATTCTGCACTGAACATTCAAAACAAACAAATTCATTTCGCTCTCCCTCTTCACACAGTCAGTCAATTCGTAGTCATTGACTATGAAGCCGATTGAGAAACATCTTTATAATTACCTACGTTTATGGCTACGATTCCTTCCAAAAACACTCCACAACAATCAAATGAGAAAAGATCTGTGTAAAGCACCATTAAATGTAATCGAAACGTTAATATTTTATCAGCAATTTAACACATTATAGGATGTTAACAAATATTCATTGACTTTCATTCAGTTGACAAACGAGTATCGAGCAGCTGAATATGAATATGCAGGCAAGTGAATGAAAATTGTCGCACGGTGAACTTCAACTCGTCTGCTCGAAAATTTTGCGCCCTGTCCATGAGGATTCCATGGGGAATTCCGCCATCAACGACGCAGCAGAGAGCACCATAAGGTATGTGTAAAGAAATCGATGAAACGAATGGTTCGATAAGGAGTGCAGAGTGATTTTCTAGGAGAAGAACATGGAAGTTCTACCAGAAGCTCAACGCATCACGCAACGGCTTCGTGTTGCGAGTTGAAATATGCAGGGATAAGGTCGGGGGCATCTTGACGGACGGACATGTGGTGATCGAAAGGTGGAAGCAGCACTGGGGAACGAGGGAACGGCAGACCATGACAATGGATGGAACAACTAAACCAATGCAACAGAGGAAGCAAATGATTTAACTCCCACGCTGAGGGAAGTTTAGAATGCCATTCACTAGCTCCAGACCAATAAAGCAGCTGGTAAGGATGGTGTCACAGCTGAACTCATCAAGATGGGCCCAGAAAAGCTAGCCACCTGTCTACACCGGTTGGTAGTCAGGATCTAGAAAATCGAACAGCTACCGGAGGAGTAGAAGGAAGGAATAACTTGCCCGATTCACAAGAAAGGCAAACATTTGAAATATGAGAGCTACAGAGCGATCGGCATTTTAAAAGCTGCCTACAAAGTGCTATCCCAGATCTTCTTCCGTCGTATGTCACGTAATGAGTTCGTGGAAAGTTAACAAGCCGGCTTCGTCGACGGCCGGTCGACAACGGACCAGATCTTCACCATACGGCAAATCCTCCAGAAAAGCCGTGAATACCAGATCCCAACGCATTATCTGTTCATCGACTTCAAGGCGGCGTACGACAGTATCGACCACAAAGACCAACCATAGAAAACCATAGACGAAAACAGCTTCCCTATGAAGCTGACTTGACTGATTAAAGCAACGATGGACGGTGTGTAAATCTGCATAAGGGATTCGGGTGAACTATCCTGTTCATTCGAATCTCGCTGGGGACTGCGACAAGGTGACGGACTCTCATGCGTATTCTTAAACATCACTTTGAAAGGTGTAATGCAACGAGCTGGGCTCAACTACGTGTATACGATTTAATAAAATCCGGTGAGTTTGTGTGCTTTACGGATGAAACTATCACCAGAATATTTGGAACGGTGGTATGTAGAACTGTACACCCGCCTGAAACGCAAAGCAGCAAAGATCGGACTGTTGGTGAATGCGTCAAACATAAAGTACATGCTGACAGGTGGAGCTGCACACGACCGGGTTCGTCTAGGTAGTAATGTCACGATAGACGGGGCAACTGAAGAAGCTGCAGACTAAAAAGATTCAGCCCCGCACCAAGTACACCACGTACAAGACGCTAATAAGACCGGTGGTCCTCTACGGACACGAGACATGGACCATGCACGAGGAGAACCTGCAAGCACTACGAGTTTTCGAGCGACGCTTGCTAAGGCTGATCTTCGGCGGTGTGCAGGAGAACGGTGTGTGGCGGAGAAGAAGAAACCACGAGCTCGCTGTACCTTACGGCGAACCCAGCATCCAGAAGGTGGCCATAGCCTGAAGGATACGGTGGGCAGGGCATATTGCAAGAATGCCACGATGGACGGACCAGACGGAGCGTGACTTGGCAGCATTTGATCGTGATCGAGGGAGGATAGCGATAGCCTCAAACCTAAATAAACCTCAAACCAAAATAATTTTTACCGTTTAGGCAATGACTAATATTTTTTGACAAATCTGCTTTGTCATGCGAAGTTTTAAAAAATATAAAAGCCTATAGTTTTGTCATTGCCTGCATGATAATAATTATTTTCGATCAGCTATGCATCGACTTAAATGGAGGTTTCAGTGTATTGTGGCGTTCTATTGTTGATTATGTCTTATCTTAAATGTGTTTTTTTTTTTTTTTTTTTTTTTTTTATTGGTTAATGACATTTTACACCAAATAGGTGCATTCATGTCTTCTTAGATCTAATACACAAATAATTCAATTAAAACTTTTCAGCACTTCAGCTATGCGTTTTTCTTGCTTTCTCGATCGTTTATTCAATTTTACAACCCAAGCGTCGACGTCATCATATGATGGATCCGGGCCGGAGTCCGAATCGCTATCGTCACTAGCATTGTTGTCGGTCTTTCGAAGGTCATCTATCGGCTTAGCTGCTGTCGTATTCTGGTCCTGCTCTATCCCTCGTATGACTTTCTTCTTACTTGGCGGCGGATTCATTGACGATGCAACGGTACTGCTCACGGAACGCTTTTTCTGTTGCTCACGGGGCTGTAGTTTTGTATTAATTTCGGTAGACACGTCCATCTGGTTGTCAGCCTCACTGTGTGCAATCGGCGACTGCTGTTGTGTGGTTTGATTTCTTTTGTCTTCGGACGATACTTCAGAGCATTTTTTGTTGGGGTGTGCTTTACGCTGGCACTGGCGGCATGTAACAATTTGCGAACGATAGGTGACTGTAGTGACGTGATCCGATATTTGGATAAATGACGGCACATGCTTAGCGAGTTCGATCCTCACCACGCGAACGCCGTTTGGGATTCCGGGAAAAAACTTTTTCCACAGTTCGCGCGCCACTGACTTGACTTTTCCATACTGCTGCATATACTCGGCAACAACTGCATTCGGTACGGCGGGTGGAAGGTCATGAAGGCGAACATTAGTTGCATTGTCCTCGATGTATACGGGGATGTTAAAACTCTTGTTCTCGGCTATTATAGAATGCTTGAGATGATGGGCGGATGCAACTCTTTCGGCTACTTCTAAGCCACACATCTCAATTAGCGCGCATTTGCGGATGGTGTGTATCTGGAGATTCTTTACGGAAGCAAAGTCCAGCGTGAGTTTCTCATCGAGAAATTGTTTTATTTTACCCGCACTCGGTCGAACGGGGAGAACGCTGAAGTCGACGACTAATGTGTTTTTTCGTATGGCATTCATTGTTCACAATGAACAATGCTGCCTCAAAGCTAACCGAATACGAGAGCCCGCTCTGTGGCAAAACGCGACCGGACAGATCAAACGGTGGCTGACAACTGTTAAATGTGATGTTGAGCCAATAAATGTATGTACACTCCCGTTCAAAAAGTGGAGCGGACCTGGTGTGATGGTGAGAACACTTGACTATCACGCCGAGGACCTGGGATCGAATCTCACTCCCGACAAACTCGCAAAATGTGAGTTCTTCCTTCGGAAGGGAAGTAAAGCGTGGGTCCCGAGATGAACTAGCCTAAGGCTAAAAATCTCGTTAATACAGATAAAAAAAAAAAAAAAAAAACTCCCGTTCAAAAGTCTGGGGTCACCCCTCAAAAAAATGTCGTTTTTTTAGGCCCATATCTCCGCCAATTTGCGTCTAATCTCAAAACACTATGTTTCATTCAAAAGATAATAAGTCAAAGAAACTTTGAACATGATTAAAAAGAAACTTTTTCAAAAATTTTGTATGTAAACTTAACCCAAAGTTACCAATTTTTCTAAAAAATGAATATAAACTTACGGCAGTGTCGCTGGAAGTTGGGTCGACCAAATTTTAAGATGAGAGCGGTAATATGACCCATTTTCTATTAGCTTTCAACTGCTTTTTACATAACCTAGCTAAAAAAATCTAGAAAAAATAGTTATTAAGTAAATTAATCCTTGATGTCATCGACCAAAAGTTTTGGGGTCACTATCGTAAAACATGGAAAAGTGATTTGTTGATATCTTTGTCATCTTTCATTCAATTTTATTTCTTCTTGGCTTATTTGAAACAAAATGAATGATACTTACTGCATAGACATTGAACCACACATATTTGTTTAAATTTATATACTAAAACTTAACGTAAAATTGCCTCATTTTTTGAAGCGTGGTAAAATATGCTAACTTTACATAACATTTTTATATACAAAAATCGTTAAATCCGTTAAGTTAAAGACATCAAACGTAAATTTAGTTAATTATCTTTGAAATGAGCCAAAAACAATTAAAATTGAACTATAGATGACGAAGATATCACCAAATCACTTTTCCATGTTTTACGAAAGTGACCCCAAACTTTTGGCCGATGACATCAAGGATTAATGTACTTAATAACTTTTTTTCTAGATTTTTTAGCTAAGTTCTGTAAAAAGCAGTTGAAAGCTAATAGAAAATGGGTCATATTACCGCTCTCATCTTAAAATTTTGTCGACCCAACTTCCAGCGACACTGCCGTAAGTTTATATTCATTTTTAAGAAAATTTGGCAACTTTGGGTTAAGTTTACATACAAAATTTTTTGAAAAAGTTTCTTTTAAATCATGTTCAAAGTTTCTTTGACTTATTATCTTTTGAATGAAACCTAGGGTTTTGAAATCGGACGCAAATTGGCGGAGATATGGGCCTAAAAAAAAGACATATTTTTGAGAGGGTGACCCCAAATTTTTGAACGGGAGTGTATGCATGAATATGGAGTAGTTTCAACCAGTCAAAGATTGACGTTATATTGGTATCCTTGAATTACTGTGGACCGTATGATTGACTTTTGATGTGGTTTCAAATAGTTCTAGATTGACTTTGAATGGCTATTAGATATCCAAAGCATAATATTTATAATTTCACTGTTGTTCTCATTTTTCACTCAACTTCAGTCACCTCAAAATTCCACTTTAATCACCCTTAAACCTCGCTGTGGGAACGCTTGCTACAATTTCGCCAAACTAAATTGTAAATGCACTTTGCACAGCTAGCAACCATCAGCCATCAACCGAGACCATCAGCAGGTTTTGTTTCATCTCTCGGTTCAAAGCACTTTCTACATCCATTTTCATCTTTCCGGACCCGATTGCGCAAATTGAATTAACTGCACAATTTCAACTCTATTTCCACTGCCGCCGTCGACAACGACGACAGAGTAGTCGCCATTGGACCCCTGGTTGGAGTTGCAGCCATGACCACCACCGTCGGAATAGGTTGTCTTCACAACAGTCATCGTGGCCGTCGCTGTTACTGGATGCACTTCCATAGAGCGCAACCCAGAGGAGATGTAGATCTCTTTCAATTTATGATTGCAACATTTCAATTTGATAGCATCCCACCGGACGGAAATAAATGCTCTTAATTAGTCAGTGCCAGTGCTCTGTGACAAAAGAGTTAGCGCCTCTTCATTTCGCAAGCCGGACCTACTGACTTTCGACTCAAGTTTTTCTTTCATGTTCCTTTGATGACGCTAACGGTCATTAATCATAGCACTTCAGAGCCATCGACCGCTCCTCGCTGGGATTGTCATCCGATGGGTGACTGATGTTGAAGGACCTGAAAAGACTGTTGGTAACCATCCAACAATAGCTTTAAATAATCAGTAATTCTCTTGACCAATGACCTTGAGTGTTATGTAGGAAAAAGAAAGCACGAAGCGTAGAAATCGCATGCCCAGCTCACGACGACCAGCTCGAAGTTTCGCCGCGAGGCTCGTCAAATGCGAAAATTTATGATCAAATGGGGGAGAGTTCCGTAAGTGTGTATACGGCCTTGTCAACCTAGTCAGGAATTTGTGAAACAAACTAGAGACGAAGAAAAATGGCTCTTTTCTGTGGTTCGCGTTGGCGACTTGAGAGCAGGGCGTGCGGCAACCCTCAAGCCAGACAGGAGACCAACCCGTGCTCCGGCTGTCTCCCAGCCGTCCATATGTTAAGTCATGCATTCGGATGGGAGTTTTATGGGGCTTTTTTAATTTCGTTCGATTGAAAGCGAGCTGTCGCTGTTGTTGGGGGGAGTGTGGCACGTGACCCAGAAAGAGGATGGGAAGGTTGATGACCGCGGACATCATCCGCAGCGTCACTGGCTGGCGTCACCACCGGCGTCGATGATTGAAAAATTTGCAAAAATTAGAGATGAGATGAGTGCTTTCCGCAAGTATCGTTGTTAAGATATTCGGTAATAAAAGTGGGCACTTCAGCTCTTCAGCTCTGCGGCTGATCAGGTGGCGACGAATGTCTGTGGGTGGTTTGATAGAAATGGGTTTTTGATTGACTTTTAACTTTCCGATTGCATCGTACTGCGATCGTTAAAAGGCTGTTTCGTCGTAAAAGAGTCGATTGCGGTTTTATGTCTCCGATGAGAAAAAAACGAACTATGTTCACCTACAGAGGGCTAACACCTTACATATAGCAAGGATTCAACCACATCATACTAAGCTATTCTCTGAATTAAAAGAATATTTATATTTTTAACCCGCGAACATATATGAAAAGTGAAATCACATACCTTCAATCGGATTTATACATTCTGAAGACATTTCACTATGTTATTAATTAAATTGTGTTGGAGCATTTTGAAACCCTTTTCAATTTCTCTTGCGGATAATAAGTGTCTGTGGCACGTACTAAATGGGAATCTGACCCATCATATGTAGCTCAAAATGACACCGTTACCTTACCACACCGATCATATTCAAGCCTGACTGTCCTCTGCTGTACGTGGGAGTTTTCTTCATTCGACTCGGCCGTAGCTGTGCTTTTCCAGTCCCGCACTCTGAGAAGGATCCGTAAATCATCCTCCACTTGATCGACCCACCTAGCTCGTTGTGCACCACGTCCTCTGGTACCAGTCGGATTGCTCTCTAGAATCAATTTAGTCACCTAAATAACGCCTCTGAAACTCAACCAAAATCCTCTGAAGCTTCCTGGAATGCAATCAAAGTCCCCCTCAAACTCCCTAGAATCCCATGTAACGCACCTGAGACCATCAGAAACCTCCGCAAACGCCTACGTTCTGCCTGAGTAACGCCTCGGAAACGCGTCTAAAATCCTCCTATAATCCTTCGAGTATCCCTGATCTATCCATCCAGTCGATCCATCGTCGCCTTGATCAATCGTATCAGTTTATCCGGGAATGCGTATTCGTGCAGAATCTGCCATAGCTGATCTCGATCGATTGTGTCATACGAGGCCGATTTAAAATCGATGAACAAGTCTCGCGTTTAGTATCATACAGGCGTATCTACAATGATCGATTTCTCTTCATCTATTTTCTCTTTGGATTATTCCGGGAAATACGAACAATATTCGGATGATCTCTCGGTGTGTTTCGGTAAAGGACGACTAGGACTGGCATCTCCAACAATAGAAACAACCGAAAATGATTTAGTGGCCAAGTTATTAATGAAAGAGAAAATCGATTAAGAGAAATCGATCATTGCAGATACGCCCGTATGATAGAGCGCGAGAAGTGATGTGTGGTCACTGGTCACGTTGTATTTGCGGTATTTCTGCAACACCTGGCGGATGGCGAACATGTGGTCCGTTGTAGCGCGTTCACACATTAATCCAGCCTGATGCTGTCCCACGGACGCTCTTGCAATCCATGATAGACGGTGGCATAAAATTTGATAGAATGTCTTATAGGCAGCGCTCGGTACTGTGATCGCACGATAGTTTCCGCAATCCAACTTGTCGCCTTTTTTGTAGATGGGACACACGATACCTTCCATCCATTCCTCCGGTAAAACTTCCTCCTCCCAAATCTTGGTAACTGACCAGTGTAGTGCTCTCACCAGTGCTTCTCCACCGTATTCTAGAAGCTCGCTTGATTGTTGATCTGCTCCAGAGGCTTTGTGGTTGTCCAACCGGCCAACTTCCTTCTCAATCTCCTGAAGGTCAATGGCGGGAAGCCTTCATACTTTGCACGTACTCCTAAGTAGATCAGTTATCGTCACTTTCTGTGCCTGTAATGCCGCCATTAAGCTGCTCATCGTAATACTGTCATCACCTTTCCACCATCTCACGTTCGCTCGTAATCGCAGGGTAAGGTTTATGAAAAATTGTAATTATACGATATCTATCATAGACCGTTTTTGTGTTTCTGCAGCCGACCTATTGATGGCAACGGTAGCTAGAGAGTGTTTATTGGGGCTCCCAAGGGGTTTCAAGTGGAAATCCAAGAGATATCAGGATTCTGTAATGATGGTCCCAGGGTCACCTGAGAGGGTTTCAGGGTGTTCTATGGGATATCAGTGGTACTTCAGGAGGTATCAAGGGGGTTCCTGGTGGCTCCGTGGGTATTTCAAGAAGTCTTATGGTGATTTCCAGAGCCTACAGGGATGTTTTGGAGGTTTTAAGGGGGAACTCCAGGACCGTTTCAAGGGAATCCAGAGGGTTTAAGAAGGTAGCGAGAGGTCTATGGAGTTTTCCAAGAGGATCTCATGGGTATCAAGAGGTTTCATGGAGCTCCAGGTCTCAGATGCGCTTCAGCGGTGCTCCAGGGGATCTCGGGGGAGTTTCAGGAGCCCTCAAAGACGTTTACAGTGGCTCAGTGGCTAATTGAGATCCAGGAGGTTTCACGAGGAGTTTCAGGAGCCTCAGAAGTACTTCAGAGAGTATTTTAGGGAGTCTCAGAGACGTAAAAGGAGGCTTCAGATAGTACCAGGAGGTTTTAGGAGGCTCAGAGACGTTTCGATGTGGGGGGGGGGGGGGTATAATTGGTACCTGTAGCTCTCTGGGGCCTTTGAAACGCCCCCTGAAATGTCTAAAATCTCATCAATCCCATTAAAACTCTCTTGAAATATCCGATATCAATTTGAAATGCTCCTGAAACCCCTTGGAACACCCTTAAAAGGTTCCGGAGACCTACTTGAAACAACTCCGAAAACACCTTGAAACACCTTTCAAACCTCCATAATCTCATAGTAACACCCTTGCAATCCCCGTAATCAATACTAAATACACTGGTACTTCTTTCTATGCATATGCCTAGACGTGCATGAATAAAAAATGTGCATAAATTTTAAAACACAGAAAAAGAGGAACATTTGTGCATAAATTAAGTTTGGGCTTTAGTGAATCTAGTTCGTGAGAACAGGTCCCGCTCATGGGCATTTAAAGTGGGGCTAAAGAGGTTTTCAGATAGTTCCAAGAGAACCCAGAAAAGGGGGTTCCAAAGGGTTTCAAGGGCGTTCTAAGGGGTTGTTTCAGGAGATTTGAGGAGCCTTTTATGGGCGTTCTGTTAAGATTTGTTGGCGTTTTAATGGTATAACAGGGAATTCAGGGACATTTCAATGGTTGTAGGACAAAAGGTCGAAGGTCAAAAGCCGAAGGTCAAAAGGTCGACGCTTGAAAAGTCGAAGAGTCAAAAGGTCGAAGGGTCAAAAGGTCAAAGGGTCAAAAGGTCGAAAGGTCGAAATAATAAAAAAATACCTGGGACAAAAGTTCAAAAGGACAAAAGATCGAAAAGTCGAAAGGTCGAAAGGTCAAAAGGTCGAAAAGACGAAATTGAAAAAAAAACTAGGACAAAAGGTCGAAAGGTCGAATTGAAAAATGGATGAAGGGGAACAATGACGATGATACAGAAGATCAAAATAACCATGAATCTTTCCTTTCGTCTTCCTTCTTACTTTACATTCTCACAGCAGCTAGGCCTGCATCTTTTAAACTTAGTGTTCTTTTAGCACTTTCGCAGTTATTAATTGAAGGGCTTTCTTTGCCTGTCATTGTATGAATTTTTATATTATATGACAAGCATAAACTATTCCTAAGAAGTCGACAATATTTCCTGACCGGAACGGGAATCCAACCTTTTATTACAGTGGGTTTTTATAATAGTTGGCGTTTTCCTAGTATAAGTTTGTTGTAGAATGCATGATTCATTTGAACAATTGATTTGTCTTTATTTAAGAGACTTTCAGCCCTTGGCTGGTTCGTCTCTGTATAGGCATTTGAACAATTATTGGCGTTACTACTATTAATTTCTTTTATAGAATTTAGCCTTTTTTCAAAGATAAGCTGTTCATTCTAGTAATGCTTTTTGGCAGTTGTTGACATTAATACTATAATTTTTTTAATAGAATTTTGCCTTCTTTTAAAAATAGTCTGTTCTTTCTAGTAGTGCTTTTTGATAATTTTTAGCGTATTTACTAACAATATAATTGTGTATAATATTTTTCCTTCTTTTAAAAATAGGTGGTTCTTTCTAGTTATACTATAACAGCGATTATTTCAAATTTGATTTTATATATGTCCAAAGGAATCTCTTACAAAGATCTACTGGAATATCAAAAGATGTGAAGATCAACGTTACGTTTTATTTTTTTAACCCTCTAATACCCAAATTTTTGATTTTGATCTAAATATCATTTTTCGTCATCTAAAATCGATTTAAACATGTTTTGGAAGATGATTCTTTTCAATTCTCGATTTCGTGAATTTCAGTTTTTGATTTTTCTAATTTTTATTTTTGAACATCCCCACACTTTTATATTTTTCCTGGAAGCCAATTTGGGGAACGGATTTTTTGAGATGAAAACATTTTGAGATTTTATGATTATTGTTGAAGTATTATTATTCTAAATTTTTTTCACAGAAAATTTTATTTTCCGTGTAATTTTAGGGAAAATAATTTTAGAGTGTATTCGATTCCCTTAAACTATTAATCAAGGATAGAATGATTTGGGAAAAATTCAAAATATGTTAATTGTAGCGATTCAATACAAAATAAACAATGACTTCTAAAAGGTGACTAAAACATCAATTTTTCAATGATTTTTAAAAAATGTAAATACGCTTTAAAATACACCAAAAACTATTTTGAGGTATAAAGAACAGTCCTAAATATCAGCCAAAAATATAAAAAAAATGATTTTCCTCGCAACAAAAATTACAAAAATGCTCAAACTATACCCCGTCTAAAGGCGGGATTGGGTATTAGAGGGTTAATAACCTCTAGTTCAATGTACTTATTGGACATTGCATTTTTGATACTATACGTAATTTTTCTATTCGTTTTGACAATTTCTTTTTATTCCATCCAAAAACTCATATTGATTAATGCAAAAAATATTTATGGTGTAAATCATCGCACTGCAGGTACTTGAAAAAATTGAAATCCACTTTTCGTACATAACGAATCTTGGCCTTTCAGTTTAATTACTAACTACAGCCTTCTAGCCTTTGACCTTCCAACCTTCTTTCTCTCGACCTTTGGCCTTGTTATTTTTTTTTATTTTGACCTTTCGACCTTTCGACCTTTTGACCCTTCGACCTAGTTATTTTTTTTGTTATTTCGACCTTTCGACCTTTTGACCACTTGTCATTTCGACCTTTCGACCTTTTGTCCTAGTTATTTTTTTATTTCGACCTTTCGACCTTTTGACCATTCGACCTTTTGTCCTTTCGACCTTTCGACTTTCGACCTTATGACCTTCGACCTTTTGACCTTCTACCTTTTGTCATGGATCCATTTCGATGGTATTAAGGGAGTTTCAGGGACGTTTCAGGATCTATGACAAAGGATCGAAGGTCAAAAGGTCGAAGGTCATAAAGTCGAAAGTCAAAAGTTCAAAAGGACAATAGGTCGAAGGGTCAAAAGGTCGAAGGGTACAAAGGTAGAAAGGACGAAATAAAAAAATATCTAGGACAAAAGGTCGAAAGGTCAAAATGACAAGCGGTCAAAAGGTCGAATTTTTTGTTTTTAAAGAATATAATCGTTCTGATTTCCTAGAAAAACATAGCATGCACCCTTATGAATCAAATTATCAATTTTAAGCTTTTGTTTCACGTTTTGCAAAAAAACTCGTGTAAGGGAAACTTGTAGGCATGGTAAAAAACCTACATTTTTTCCGAAGACAGTTTGACTCTGTTTTTAAAATTGTATGAGTTATAAGTAGTTTTTTCAATTTTTCAAGGGGACTTTTGAAGTCGATTTATTCCAATTTAAAAATTAACGTTCTCGTCATTCTTGCTCCAAATTTGGATTTATATGTGACCTTCCAAATGCCGCTTAAAGAACTTTTTTTATTTTATAAGCTCCATGAGATATAAGCATTTTAAGACATCGTTGTTTTAAAGTCAAAATTGCCCATAACATTTGAATGACAAGACCTAGCAACATGCAATGTTCAGCACAAATATGCGTCATTACTTGCTCTTTAAATGCTCTGAAGCTCACATCATCGAAAAAAATCAAATAAAAAAGTTATTGCAAAAAAAACGTTTTTGGGTGGTTCACCCTAAGTCAAAACTTGAAAATGACCTACTTTGTTCAAATTAAGAGCTAGATAAACGGCTTATTCAGCAAAGTTGCTCGAAATAGCATTGCCTACAACTTTGCTGAAGAACTCGATCGCGTATGACTTAAAATTAAAAAGTTCTATTCCAGATTTGAGTTAAGACGAGGACCACCCTAATCAAAAATGTTTGGAAAAGATGCAGTAAACAAATGCAAACAACTTCTCTGAAGATACCAAACGCCTAAAATTAATGAAAACAGAGATACGGATTTTTTTTCCTGCTAAAACGTGGATTCGGACCTTTGTGCATTGGCTTGACTGTTCAAGACCATACAGCCTATGCAGCCTGCACAGCGCCCCATTTGTTTGCCTAAAATCTTCCGGTTGGACCATAAAAAGTTCCTTATCGCCAATTTCGCTCTGCAAAAAGGCCGTTCATTGGACCAGCAAGCGTATATTCAGAAGATCGTTTAACGCTTTGGAATGACGGATTAGAGTTTTTCGAAAGGCGTTTCCGAAAGCGTCGCAGTTTGCTTCTGCACCTCACAAGAGAGATGGATCACCCAGAGGCCGAATACTACTGGCAAGCAGGGCTTACCTAAAGAAATACCGGTTTACGTAGTAAATCAGCTGAGAAATCTTGGAACGGACTGTGATTTGCTGAATGTACTCGAGGAGGAATCCTTGAATAAATCTCTGGAGGAATTCCTGAATGATCTCCTGAGAAGACTCTTGTAGGAATCACTGAAGCAACTTCAGAAGAAACCACACAAAGTACTTCTGGAGGAATCGCAGGAGGAGCTCTCACAAAATAAATCTGAGGTGGAATCGCTGAATGAACTTCGTGAGAAATCCCTGACGATACTTCTGGGAGAACTCCTGAAGAAATCTCTAAAGAATTTCCTGGAATGAGTCTCTTGAGGAATCCCTGAAGGAGCCTGAGAGAGTCCCCGGAGGAATCCTAGAAAATCTCTAACGCAATAACAAGAAAAATCTATGCAGCATTGCCAGTGAAATTTCTCTGAAAATGTTTCCGTGGGAAGTGAAAAAACATCTAGGGGAATACTTGAATAAACTCCAGGGGAAACCTCTGACAGATTTTCCCAAAGAATCTCTCACGGAACTAACTAATGAATACCCGAGAAAATTGGTTATGAATTGCAAGAAAACATTCATGGAGAAATCCTTGAAAGAGTTCCTTTAGGAATTCCTGAAAGCGTTTCTGGAGGAGTCCTTGAAGGATTCCTTGAAGGAGTTCCAAAAAAATCTCTCCAACAATTCAACAATGCCAGGGAAAATCCCTGAAGGTATTCATAGAGGAATCTCTCAAAACACCTCGAGGTATTTTTCAATGAACTCCACGGGAAATCAAATACGGATTTTCTAGAGGGTTTTTTTTAACAAATTTCTGACTGATTTCAAGGAGAAATCCCTGGGAAAATCAATGATGTATTTTCTAGATAAATCAATGGAGGAACTCCTCCTCTCCTTAAGGAATTCCTGGAGAAAATCCTCAAAAAATTACAGGAGAAATCGCTTCAAGAATTCTTGAAGAAGTTGCTGAAGCAATTCCTGGATTTCCCTTAAGCAGTTTCTGGAAAAAAATCCTGAATTAGTATCTGAAAAAATCACCAAAAGGATTTCTGGAAAAAAAAATCTTAAAATAATTGCAAGAGAAAACCTCGGTGGAGTTCCAGGAGGAAATTTCTCCAGCAATTTCTGGAGAAATTGGAAGAAGTTCCAGAGGAAATCATTCAAAGAGCTTCAAGGGAAATTTCTCTGAGAATTGCACAAGAAATTCCTTAATCCTTCAGGACTTTAAAGAAAGTCCTGGTAAATTCTCTCCTGGAGAAATCACCGAAGAATCTTTGAAAGAGTTCTGGGAGAAATCCCTAAAAGAGTTCTCACAGAAATCTCTGAAGGAATTTCTGAAATAATATTCGAAAGAGTTTCTGAAAAAATCTGACCAGCATTTACAGGGAAAATTTCTCACGTAATTTCAGGAAAAATCTCACAAAGAATTTCAGAAACCAAGGAAAAGATCCAGAAAGATTATACGAAAAATTCCTATATCTTATCCTTGATGAAGAAACTCTTGGAGAAATCACCGAAGGAGTTCCTGAAAAAAAAACTCTGGAAGCTCCAGGTGAAATAGACTCAGTGTACCAGTTATGGCTATAGCACCTCAAATTCGCCATAGTTGATTTTCAATCTTTAACCCTTTGGAGCCGGAGGGGTCATATATGACCCCGGCGATGAAACCGAGCATAACAAACGTGTTCGACACCAGCGAGGTTGCGTCGACAGCGGCGAAAAAATTCGGCTCCAAAAGGTTAAAGATACAAATCAACAAGAAAAAAATCGTGAACAACAGATCACGATCACAAAAGATGATTGCAATCATTCAAACTTCACAATTTGCTCAAATTATGATGGAAATAAATCATTTTCCTTAACTTTTCAGCCTCCTTGCACCCTATTTCGCCATAGTGTACCAGTTATGGCAAATCCCATAAGGAATGCATGTAAATAGTGCGAAGTGGAACCCAAATTAACAAATGTGGCCATAACTGGTGCAGGGTTCCTATCATTGGCACACGCCATAATAAATACTAAAACTAGTTTTGGCTCCGGTTTTATATTTTTTCTGTATAGTATGAAAACTAATCAATCATTTGACTTGTTGTTGACATTCGTCGGTCTTCTTCTTATTTTTGTAGAAATAGTTTTTCTTAGGTGGTGCGATAACTGGTACGGGCACCCTAGCTCTCAGAAATCCAAGAGGAATTCCTAAGGGAATTCTCGAAAAAAAAACTGGAAAAGGAGATCATTGAGAAATCTTTGTAGCAGTTTCTGAAGAAATCTTTGAATGATTTTAAGAATTAATTCCTGAAGGAGTTGCTGGTGGAGTCTCTCCAGCTATTACAATAGAATTTCCTCAGATTTGTTGTAAATCAATGTTATTACACCAGTCTGTACAAGTAATTAGTTGAAGATGTAGGAAATAAATTAAAATTTAATTAAATTAAATTAAAGTTTTCCTGGAAAATCCGTGAAGTAACTTTTCAAGGAATTCATGAAGAAATTCTTAGAGTAACTCTCAAAGGATCCCTGAAGAAATCACTAAAGCAGTTTCTGGAGGAATTCATAACATAGTTTAAGAATAAATGTCTCAAGAAATTCCGGTAAAAATCCCACAAAGAGTCCTTGAAGAAATTCCTGAATGAATGCCTGTGAAATCTCTAAAGTGATCTTGCAGTAACCTATATCCTGAAGAAATCCCTCAAGGAACTCGTGGAGAAATCGTTGACGGAATCACTGGAGGAATTCCAGGAGATGTTTTTGGAAGAATCCTTGAAACAAAATCTAGGAGGATGTCTGAAGGGACTTCTAAGGAAATTCTTGAAATTACGTTAGGAGAAACCTCTAATCGAACTTTCAGTGGAATATTTGAAGAAACTCCTGAATATATTTATGGAATAATCACTGAAGAACTTTTTTGATGGCTGACGAAATTCCTAGAAGAATCATTGAAAACATTATGCAAGATTTTCTGAATTAACTTAAGGAGAAATCCCTGATTAAACTTTGAGAAAAATCTTTGAAGAAATTTCTGGAAAAATCCAAGAAGAAACTCAAGGGAAGTCTCTGACGGAAATACTAGAGAATCTATTGAATTAACTTCCTGACAGAACTTTTGGAAGAGTTCCTGAAAAAAATCGATCGAAATTCCTGGAAGATAGACAGATTTTCTTCTGGAGAAGTACCACTGTGTGGACGAGTGCTGTTTTGAACCTTGCAGCCAGCAAATTTGCTAACTTTTTTTTTGTAATAATTGAACCCCCTCTTCTTTTTTGTTTCGTTTGGGGCTCGCAGTTCAAAAATTCCAGTTGTAGGTACGCTTGGTCATTGTATTTCGACCAAATGCCATAGATTCGAACAAACAATGTCACTATTATCCGTCACTCGTTATCTTCTGTTTGCTCAAATTTCAGCACCTCTAATTAGCTCCGATTGTATCGAATTATCGCTTTCAATTGAACTAGGATGGGTCAATATCAAGCTTATTAGCTCCAATCTGTTCCACTGCAGTTTTGATTCGAAATCAAAACAAAGCTCGCACAGCACAGCACACTCTGGTTGGACCCGACTAGCGGGATCGGAAAAATTACCAAAAAATTCCAATAAACGGTCGCCCCTTTCTGGGAAAACGGGGTCGATCGCGCTCGAGAGACACATCCCATCCGATTCCGATTGCATTCCCATACCCGAGCGAGAGCGTTTATCGCCTCTGATAAATGAATCTTAAATGATGGTAATCGGAGACACGGGCCAGAGATAAATGAATCCGTTGCGATGCGTTGTTGTCGGGATTCCGTTGTTGTTGGGGAACAAAAGTGAAAGTACCATTTCTTCCCAATCAACTGTGGGCAATAGTATGGGAAGGCTACGAGTGAGGACCCGAAGCTGTGATGTGGGGAATGGGGTCGAATTTTAAAGGTGCAAATTAGGCAGAACAGGTTTCTGGTTTCGGGTCATTGATTCCAACGAAATTAAGCTAATGAAGGTTTTAGGCATCCCCTACAAGAAAAATGATTTTGATGATCATCGTTTCACTTCAAATCGCTACCTGCTTTATGGCTTTATCTGTTAAAGCCCTCTTCAACCGTACACAGCATCATGAGTTGTAATCCGATCAATATCTGGTGCTTTTTATTATATTTTTCTGTAGCTACCTAATCTGCAGTGTGCAGCATAATTGTCCCATCAGTTCAAATTTTAAACATGGTTAAACATTAATGCATGATGCCGGGGTTCGTAGCGTAATGGATGGTCATGGGTTCGATCCCAGCCCCGGCACTTGATTTTTTTCGTCAGTTGCTCTTCCCTCCCCAGAGCGGCTGACACCTCACCCTCTTCTGAGCGTATGCTCTAACGGACCCGGAAGCATGGATATCGACTAACGGCAACTCATAATGGACCCCAAATCGGACTGGAAAAAGAACAAGAGCCACACATCAATATCCTCGTGCACATCATTCTACCATGGACAGGGTAGAAAAGTGAGAGCAGCGCAAAGGCACCAGTTCGATATAGTAGAATTAAAATATAATATATTTAGGCGCTGTACAAAGTGTAAGTGCAGTCGCCAATTGGAATCGCTCACGCAGTGCCCTAGTGAACAAAAAAAACTGTAAATTAGGTTAAGTGGTTGAAGAATAAAAAAATAATGCTTCAATACCTTCATTACAATTTCTAGTGCAAAACTAGGGTCTTGTCAAATTTTCAGCCTGTGTTGATTTAATGGTGGTCCAAAAGTAGAATAGATGTATACACTCAAACCTCCATTTAAGTCGAATCCATTAAAGTAAATTCTATTAAAGTCCCTCCATTTAAGTAACGCAACTTAAATGGAATTTGACTGTATTTACAGCAAAACAAATGTAAATATGCTACGGTTTTGAAAACATATGTTCTTTGAAAAGATCATTAGGCTGAATAGGCCGAATATGGACCATTTCGGCCCAGTCATGAAGCTGAACACGTCATTAGGCCGAACAGGTCAATAGGCCAATAGGTCATTAGGCTGAATAGGTCATTAGGTCTTTAGGCCGAAAAGGTCTTTAGGCCGAAAAGGTCTTTAGGCCGAAAAGGTCTTTAGGCCGAAAAGGTCTTTAGGCCGAAAAGGTCTTTAGGCCGAAAAGGTCTTTAGGCCGAAAAGGTCTTTAGGCCGAAAAGGTCTTTAGGCCGAAAAGGTCTTTAGGCCGAAAAGGTCTTTAGGCCGAAAAGGTCTTTAGGCCGAAAAGGTCTTTAGGCCGAAAAGGTCTTTAGGCCGAAAAGGTCTTTAGGCCGAAAAGGTCTTTAGGCCGAAAAGGTCTTTAGGCCGAAAAGGTCTAAATACAACGGGCAAGCTTTCTTGTACATACTTTTTTATGACTCATTCGGCCTAATGGACTATTCAGCCTGATGACCTAATGACCTATTTGGCCTAATGACCTATTCGGCTTAATGACCTATTCGGCCTAATGACCTATTTGGTTTGATGACTTATTCGGCCCAATTACCAATTCCACCTAATGACCTATTCGGCCAAATAAACACTTTGATGTAACAATATGTTTCGGCCACACGACCTTTTTCCGACCAAACGATATATCGGCCTGATGACCTCTTCGACCTAACAACTTTTTCGGCCTAGTGGTCCTTACGACCTAATAACGTTTTCGGCCTAACGGTCTAGTGGATTATTTCGATAATACTGTAAATATTTTGACGAAACTGCAATGGAAGAGCATAAACTCTATTTAAGTCGAAAACAGAATCCATTTACGTAATGAATCCATTTACGTAATGGATCCATTTAAGTATCCCCGACTCATTATTTAAATAGAGGTTTGAGTGTACATATGCGAATTTTCAAATAGGGCGAACTATGACCTAAACCTGTTTCTCCAGAAAATCGCATATAGATGACAAGACATCGATCCTGGGAATCAATGTTTCTGAGCGAACTAGCGAATGAGAGACATTTTCCCGCTTTAAATTTTAAACCAAAAGAAAAATCGATAAAGCAAATACTCGATCACAACTGCTACGCCTGAATGATGCCAACCAGAAAAAAAATCTCAGAATCTCAAGTAGCTCAATGATTGTAGCTCTTTTCCAACAATGACAACGGCTTAAATTTATCTCCCCTCTATGTATGCTTCTTCGGTTACCGCCAGCAACACAGCAAAACCGTAAAGCTTCTCATGTGCGATGTTTTCGTCCCTTGAACAAATCGCCATCGCCATCGTCTTATGGAAGCTTTTTTCCTGATGCTTCATTTGAAGTGAGAAACCATACAACTTTTTATTTACCCAATGAGTAAAAAATAGAACTGTGATTGAATGTCCATCAGTTTGAAAACAGTCTCCATTTTGGAAGGAAAGCAGTCCTAATTTGGCATTGATTGAAATTCATTTGAAACTGGGAAGCCAAAAGAGACAAAGTTGGTAGACTGCTTGATTGGCACTCGAGGAATTAATTTACTAGGCATTCGGAACGTTCATCAAACTTGGATTTCAATAGTCGGAAAACAGATTGGCATCGGAAGAAGAAGACACGAAAGGACGTCGGTTTTGGGAATAAGAATTACTTTGCAATTTATTATCGCCTATAAAACCATTGACCGTTCGAGACAAACAAGCAGTTTCATCCCCACATTGACCTTTCGGTTGAATGGTCGACTAGGCCAATTCTCACGAACTGATTCGGCTATGATTGAAATTTCGGTGTCGTTATCCTTGGTAGTAAAGTGTCTCGTACTGGATTAGGCATATTTATGCAGACCTTATAGTTGATGTCGAAATACGCATACATATCTGTCATACGATAAAAACACAAATGGAATTAAATAGCCGGGGCCGTGGCGTAGTGGCTGCACATTCGCTTCATAAACAGATGGTCATGGGTTCGATCCCAGTCCCATTTTTCGTCAGATGTTCTTCCCTCCGAGAGCGGCTGACACCTGACCCTCTACTGAGCATATGCTATAACGGACTAGGAAACTTGGATATCAGCAAAGGGCAAACTCATGATATGTAACAGTTTGCAGATTGCACGGCGGAAATAGTACAAACAGTGGGTAAAATTCACTAAACCATATATGTTTTTACGGCCTTTTGTTCAGACTATGACCGCAAAATCGGACAGTTCATCAGCGATCTACCCTTTCGAATAACCTTCTGCGCGCCAGTCCGGTGAAAACGGACTGCGAAAGGTCGTGTTTAGTTACCGAACCCGGCTAGTCCTCTCAGGGCAGGTCAGGTAAGAACTACCAAACTCAACGGCAAAACCCAAAACGAGAAAACGAGATTCGTAGCTAAATTTGATGACAAGCTAAATCTTCCACTGATCAGCCCAGCGAATGACGAAATTCGTAAAAGAGATATAAACTTTATGACGTAGTTTATTCTCCTATATCGTATGCCCTACTACCCTAACGTGCACGTTTTGTTCACAATGGCCTAACTTCTATGATCTAACCTGGTATTCTGCTTCTAAACCTGGTCTGGTGAGCCGTTAACGCTGCGCTGTCTGGAGTTGCCACCGTCGCTTCTTGTTGCCAGGGATGCACGCGTGGACCTAGCTTCGACTTGATCGTCCTCAAGGAGCTACTCGAAGTACCACGCGGCGAACGCCTTCCTGGGCGTTACGAAATGGAAGCCGGCCGGAGTGTGGCCTAATCTGTGATCAAACGAAAAAAAAAAATCCTTCGCCTGAAGGTTCTACAGGCGATGACAAAGGCGATTCAGAAAGTAGCACTCGATGGTTTTATGGCTCATAATGTTACCTTTTGGAAGCCTAACTGACTTAAAATCGGCAGCTGACTTTTAGTTATGTCGTAATACTTTTTATGTAGCCAACCTGATTTAATAAAGCTCAACAATTAGTTATCGAAAAATCTTCCACAGTATTCACTGAAATCACTTTTCCTTGGTAAAGTTTGACCTCAAGTGTTTTCACGCTATTTGTTTGTTCCTTGCAAACTTCTGAAGACTAGAATAAATTTTTAATTAAATCTATGAACTAGCACTTAATAAACTTTTTTCTCACCAGTAATTTTAGCTAAGTGTAGCACAGTATTTCGCTAGTCTTACTCTGGTATTATACTTGGCTTAATTTCTTTGGCACTAAATCTTACGATCCGATCACTCGCACAAGTCTCACAGTAATGACCTAGCCTAGGACCTAGCCTTCATCAAATCAGATATGTGGACCTATTCTTCTCCACTTCGTAAACCGACCCGAAATATTAATTCCAACGTGTCCTGCTGTGATTGGAGCAAAAACTATCATACGATGTTGTGCAACAGGATTTAAAAAAATCTTGAAGCACAATTTCTAGCGAAGACAAGAACCATCAAAAAGGCAGTACAATCCGAACCCAATCTACGGGAGTACTAAACTTCGGCTGTATATGTTTTATGTATTTAGTTTCAAAACCCACCACTGTACTGGAGGTGGCGGTGTTGCAATCGTCTAGGGGTTATAGATAGACCCTCAATTGGACTGGGAAAGGAACAAGAGCCACACATCAACACCCTCGTACTGATCATTCCACCATGGACAGGGTAGAATTAGAATAGAAAACATTTAGGCGCAGTAGTGGTCAAAAGAGCTGTAAATAAGGTTTAAATGGTCGAAAAATTAAAAAAAAAAGAATTAAAAGGAACTGTAGAGAAGATTTACGATCCTTAGGCTAAATTGGAGTTCCAGGTATTCAGGAACAACTAATATGTGATACTTATGTATAATGGCAATTTGAAGTTGTTCCTCAAATTATCCGTTTCGAGGAGCACTGCTACCAGCAATGTTGCAAAACTTAACGGTTCCCAATCTTGAGTGACATGCCACGACAAGGTCCGAAAGTCCTAGGAGAGGGTAAGTGAGATGATTTTTTTTTCAGATTCTGCGTCACAAGAAGCATGTACATTACATGTATCACAATAAAGTGGTGTTGCTCAGTTTAGTGGTTAGAGGCCACCGGCCATGCTATTTACCTGCCATGTATCTGCCAAGTAGGTACCATTTTTTTCTTATTTTTTTCAAGTGGGATTAGAAAGTGAAAAAAGTTTTCAGATTCTGCGTCTCAAGAAGCATTCATCGCAGTATAGTAGCGTTGCAAAGTTCAGTGGTTCCCAAGCTAGGATCACGGGTCATGCTGTTTCGCAAGAACCGAAAGTCCGAGGAGAAGGCGTGAATGTTTTTAATATTCTGCGTCTCAAGGATCACCACTTAATACATCAAATTGGTGTTGCAAAGCTCAGTGGTTCCCAAGCTTGACTTACGGGCTAGGCTAATTTCGCAAGAATTGAAACTTCTAGGGAAAATGTGATTGCTTTTTGGGTTCCGGATCTCAAGGAATACTAATTGCAATAGAGTGGTGTTGTAAGGCTCATAGGTTTCTAATCTGGAGTCACGGGCCATGCTAGTTTCTCAAAAACCGAAAGACCTAGAAGTCCTCACGGATCACTTCTAAGTTCTTACAATAAAGGGGTGTTACAAAGCTTAGTGGTTTCCAAGCGGAGGTAACGATATATTTGGCGTATAATAATAATAATAATAAAAAGACAATTACACCGTCTTCGACCAGAGGCCGCACAGCCTGAATATTACTAACATTTGACAACGGGCAACACACATAACACCCAGTGGCCCAGTGGAGAATTTTCGGTTTGATGAAAAGTTTTCCCCAACTGGGTCGGCAATCGAACCCACACTTACGAGACACCTACACGACTGGCGACGCTAACCGCTTGGCCACGAAGCCCACTAGCCCACTAATATAGTATGGGTCTGTTCATAAACCACGTAGATAAAATTTTGGCCATTTGTGGAGTCTCGTAGCCGTGCGGTTTGAGTCACCAAGCTTATAATCGCACCATGCTATGGGGTGAGGGTTCGATTCCCGCTTCGGGCGTTGAAACTTTTCGTGAGAATAGTTTCTTCCCCGTTTCCACTGGTGCATGCTCCGTTGTCCGTTGTCTAATGTTAAGTTTAAAACAGTCTGTACAGCCGAAAGCTGAAGACGTTGTCCGTGTTTTTTTTAATTTTTTGCCATTCAGATGCCCCTCGTCACTCTGAGGTCTTTAGGTCTTTAGGTCTCCCTCAAATCCCCTGAGAACCTTTGAAACGCCCCTGAGGTCCCCTGACAACTCTTGGAATGACTTTGGAACACCCGTAACTCCCCACAAAACCTACTGAGTACCTCTGCAATGCCCCTGATCACTCTTGGCATCCCCCTGGGACCACCTAGAACTTCTCCTGGACCCCTCTAACATTCTCTCTGAGGTCCTCTGAGAACCCCAGAAACTCCCGAGAAATTCCTAAATTGCCCCCGAAACCCCTGGAGTCCCTGTTGAAATTCCATTAGATCCCCTGAAACGCTCCTTAGAACCCTTGAAATTACACTGAAACCCTTTAAAACACTCCTGAATCCCCCTGGAACTCCGTTTGGAACCCCCTGAGAGCCCCCGAAATGACACTGAGTCCTCTTGGGTCCCCCTGATAACCCCTGAAACTACCTTGTTACTATGTGAAAGACAAGATTTTCAATGATAAGATATATTACTATACACATTACTATTATCACATGTTCGAAACCAGCTAGGTTGCGGCAGCGGTGGCAAAACAATCCGGCTCGAAAAGGTTATATGAATGATGTCCTCAATCATTTTTTTTTATTTAAATTTTTTTATTTTGATCTTAGATTTTTGAGTAACAGTTTTGGGACTTACAGTGTATCAAACAATTGTCCGTACAGCAAATTTTTTGTCAAAATAATTTTTCATTCAAATGTTTATAACTTTTTTATGCGTCAATCAAAAACGCTGAAATTTTGACCAATCTTCACCCAGATATTAAAGCCGCATTGGTAAAATTTTGAGCGGAATCGAATAAGTTTTCTGAAAGTTATAGAACTTTTAGTAAAACTTATAAGATTTTTGAACACATTTTTAAAACATTGTGTCTCAATATGTACTCGATGAATTTTTTTCATTTTTTTCATGTGTTACATCTTATACCTAAGGCTTTCACATGCAGCTATGCTTGAGGTTTTATATTCACTACAAAAAATATGAAAAATGTGCTTATGTAGCTGACGATGTTTAACAATCTATATATATAAAAATGAGTTTGAAGTTCCTTTGAGGCAACAAAACTCAAGAACGGGTGGACCGATCAGCATGAGTCTTGCATGGCTCGATTCGTATTCGTGGTGGCTGTGTTTATAAGTAAAGAAAGTTGTGAAAATTCACTTAAAAAGTAAGAAAATTGATGAAGTACTGATTTTTGATGACCGGGGAAGGAAATCAATACGATCGCAACGAAACCAATCTAGAGTGCGGTGTTATTTTGAGCTCAAAAGTTGTCAAACCACACAAACCACCACAGCTTGGCAAGACAACGTTTGCCGGGATAGCTAGTTTACTATATTTTGCACATATAATCTGCAATTTTCATCAAAAAATTAGTGTATGGACACATGTTTGATACACTGTACATACCAATTATATCTAAAACCGCATAAAAACCCGCCATACTGAACTTTCTGGTCACCATTTTTGGAAACCTGACATGTTATGGATAACATTTTTATATCCATATTGCTTGGCTTCATAGTCAAAGAGTACGTCCTATAGTTGCCGTATCAAATAAAAGGCCAGCATCTGGGATTTTCCTAGCATCATTATTGTTGTACACCGGACAACTTCTCATCACCAAATACACCCATGTTACATGATGCCTGAAACTCCATAAAACAGCCTCCATCTTGAATTTTAGGCAGCCTTCTCGAAATTTTTGGTCTTTATTTTTGTGCTTCGGACATCTTCTCCATACCAAACATAGTAATTTTGCATGATTTCAGAGCCTAAGAATCCAAAAAATAACTACCTTTGTAAATTGTTCTTGCTAAAATAGTTTAAATCGACCAATGGCAAGTACCTCAAAAGTCAAAAGTGAGTGATCTTTACTGTACACTGACATACATACGCATACATACACGATGGCCTCGGGGTTGCCAACATCATTCTTTGATTGACACTTCTCAGGTAATTTGAACATATTACACACTTGCACGAAAAAGACAAGAAATATCTTGTAGTTTCCCAACCTTGTTGTCGTTCTGTCCATGTTCATGCAACATCTGTAAAAATGAGGTTCAGTTCCAGAGAATTGGCAAGCTCTGGCGAAGCTGGATGTAAGATTTTGCAGTCAGTACCAGAGATGCCAGATACACAGATGTTTCTGTATTATACAGATTTTCGACCTTCTATACATACAATATTATACAGTTTTCTTCAGAAAGCATAACATTTGAAGTTATTTTCAAAAAAATCAATGCAAATTTTATAAATTGCTTCTAAATTTTTAAAGAATTTATGGAAGTTTGTACATTTTCACACATGTTTTAGAAAAATAAATACCGGTAAAAATTAGAAACCGTGAAAAAGTATGACATTTTTTTTAATTTCTGTAGAAATCTAAGACTCTCGGTGTCTGCCATACCCTCAAATACAGCGATACAGAAAAATCGGTATTGATACAGATTTTTGATAATAAGTGCAGCATTATCATAAGTTAAAATACATAATAATAAAAATTAAAAAAAATAAAAATGATAAAATAATATGGCATCTCTGGTCAGCACATTCCACAAAGATTGCAATGAATTTATAATAGATGTTACGTTTTTGTAGTTCGTCGGACGGACATGAACAGGAGACTAGTCTATATGTATATTTCATCAAAATCGTTAGAAAACCGCTGAGTACATAAATATTTCAACTTTTCTTCGAATATAGGGCTTTACGCCCTTTAAAAGGGCCTTACTAAAAAATAGGCCCTACGTTTTTTTTTTTCAAGTTTTACCCAGGCACGCAGGATAGTCATAGAAAACGAATGGCACCGATTGGATGGAGATTTTAATTTCATAATAACGGTCTGGGGAGCACCGTGACTCAGTCAGCAGAGAGTATTTCCACAGCGATCAATAAGCGATAATTTATAGTATCGGCAGGCGAGCCGCTACTGGAGGCGAACGAGGAGCCTCAAACGGAGGTGGACGACTACAACTTCGATAATGATGTCTTTGTCGAAGCGCTTCGGATAAACAGCGATTCAAACCTTGATGCATAGGATTTAACGGTAGCAATGGCCTGTGATGCTTCAATGCCAAGGAAATAAGAGCCCAGATGCCGACGGCACACAGTGGAGCACCTAGTACATCAAAACTGATCAAAATTATTTTGACGCATTTTCGCAACCCAAATGCAACCCAAATTAGTAATGAAACGTGTTTCGTAGTTTTCGTATTTTTTTATTTCGTCATTAGGGTGACCAATTTTACGATTGTAAAAGTCAAGATTTTTCGAAACTAAAATTTTTCAAAAAATCACAACTTTTGAACCAGTTGACCGATTTTAAACTTCTTTTTTTTGCTTGAAAGCTGTTGAATTCTAGTTTTCAGCAAAAATACGTTCAGAGGGCTAAATAGTGTTTTAAGGCAAATAATATCATACAATAAAAAAATTATCACGATTTTTTCAAAGTGTTGCAACTTTTGAAATCGGAAACATCCGGTAGGTTTTCTTTCTGCATTTGAAAGAGGAACAATAGCTTTATCATACACTTAAAGCAGATTTTCCGGAAACAGCCGGAAAATCAACTTATTTCATTTTGAATGTACGGTAAAGGATTCCATCAAATACTTTTTTCAATATGGTCATATATTATATGTAAATTCAAAGCCAATTTGTTTGGGTTTCAAATTAACAGAATAACAACATTAACCTTCTTTAACAAACTGCATCGTTGAATTGATTGACTATCAATTTCATTCACTTTGTACGGTCAAAACTAGCACGCGCTGTGAGTCATATCAAAGAAAACGGCTAAACTTCAGCATCACTTAACCTCTTCTGATACGCGTAAACAAAACATTTGAACACTGCTTAGCTGTCAAACGATTACACGACAACTACACTTAGCAAAAACACAACAGAAAACCCAATTACTTCATTTTGAGTTTTTCCACTTATGATCAGGTTTTGATGTGATTTACTCCAATGTGCGGCACCCAACCTTCAGATGGAGTGTAACACGTAACACTATTGTGTTACAAGTGTTCAGAGAGCAAGAACGGATACTGAAAGGGAAGAACGGAAACAAGTGTTTTGCGAAGCTCACGCGGCTTTCAAATGGGAGATAAGGCAGAGCATGTCGAACTGCTTCAAAGCGTTGTGTTGAGAAGCAGATGCCAACCCATGGGGTGGTGACCTTGCTATGGATCAACGGATCTGTATATTAAATTTGCGGGCTTTCTACGGAAAGTTACGGAAAATCTAAGGATTTTTAGCGGAGAGATAACATCCATGCAGAAGAGGAGAGGTAACTGGTTATGCGCAATAGAGACGATTGACGTTTAAAACACTTTCTATAGATATAGCTAGCAGGCTATCACTGGAGCACATGTTCTTAGCTAGTTTTGCATGCTGTGAAGTTACTTCCAGAACAGAGTGATGGTATACGAAGCACAGATGGGAAAAAATATTCACAATTACTGCGGCGGTACCTCAGCCTCAGGACTCCATTTTAGGTCCAACGCTTCGCTGATGATGTTGTTACATCGGTAACTGATGAGACACTAGAGTGTAGGTCGATATGTTGACGGTGATGGACACCGTTGAAACGTGGATGACTGGAGCTTGATTGCAACTGGCTCATCAGAAGGCAGTGTTAGTGCTAGTACATTCATAATCGAGTACGCCGGCGGAAAGATAGGAATGCCCTTCCTTCGTGGAAACTATCACGTTGTACCAAATGAACAATGCATGATTCGATCAGCGGAATGGAGCTCGTCAGGGAGTGGCTGAGAGGATACTGCTTGCATTTAGGGTTTATCCAGATATATAGAGATAATAATAGAGAATAAATTATGTGATTCTTGGGAGATTCCATCGGAAGTTTCTCCAGGAATTCTTTGAGAAATCAAGGTTACTTGGGTAATTTCTCAAGATTATTCGTGATTTTCTCCACGATCAAGTATAGGTGTTGTAGTATCCGAGCTTTCCCGGGCTCTCAAAATATACAACTCATAAGCTGACACCTCTGGCTTCTACAGGTGTAGCGGTGGCAGCTTAGTTCTATCATTTATTTGAATCCTCGACTAACATTGCGCATAAAAACAGGTTTTAACTTATTAACAACGGATACAGATCAAAAAAGGGGGTGGAAGCTCAGGTAAAATATTATCTCCTGGGCGCCCATTAAAAACACCACCCCCGGCGAAGACTGGCGCTCGAGCCTAGCTATTTAGCACTGTAGTTGGAGGAAATGCCAATGCAGAACCCGTAGCTTCCGGGAAGGTAAGCCCAGCTCCCTGGGTTAGTGGGTTGGTGTCAGGCCCTGCGAGCCAGCCGTAAAAAAGACTAGCACCGGAAAATCAACAAGAGAAGAATGCGAACCGATACCAACGGCGACGACCACAGCGACGAAAAGGGACTTGTGATTGGAAGCTCGGTACGTGGAACTGCAGATCTCTCAACTTCATCGGGAGCACCCGCATACTCGCCGATATACTGAAGGACCGCGGGTTCGGAATCGTAGCGCTGCAGGAGGTGTGTTGGACAGGATCTACGGTGCGAACGTTTAGAGGTAATCATACCATCTACCAGAGTTGCGGCAACACACGTGAGCTGGGAACAGCTTTTATAGTGATGGGCGACATGCAGAGGCGCGTGATCGGTTGGTGGCCGATCGACGAAAGAATGTGCAGGTTGAGGATCAAGGGCCGATTCTTCAACATTAGCATAATAAACGTGCACAGCCCTCACTCCGGAAGCACTGATGATGACAAAGACGCATTTTACGCGCAGCTCGAACGCGAGTACGACCGCTGCCCAAACCACGACGTCAAGATCATCATAGGGGATCTAAACGCTCAGGTAGGCCAGGAGGAGGAATTCAGACCGACGATTGGAAAGTTCAGCGCCCACCAGCTGACGAACGAAAATGGCCTACGCCTCATCGATTTCGCCGCCTCCAAGAACATGGCCATTCGTAGCACCTTCTTCCAGCACAGCCTCCCGTATCGTTACACCTGGAGATCACCACAACAAACGGAATCGCAAATCGACCACGTTCTGATTGATGGACGGCACTTCTCCGACATTATCGACGTCAGGACCTATCGTGGCGCTAATATCGACTCCGATCACTACCTAGTGATGGTTAAACTGCGCCCAAAACTCTCCGTTATTAACAACGTACATTACCGGCGGCCGCCCCGGTACGATCTAGAGCGACTGAAGCAACCGAATGTCGCCACCGCATACGCGCAGAATCTCGAGGCAGCGTTGCCGGACGAGGGTGTGCTCGATGTGGCCCCTCTAGAGGACTGCTGGAGTACAATCAAAGCAGCCATCAACAACGCAGCTGAGAGCACTATCGGGTACGTAGAACGGAGTCGACGAAACGATTGGTTCGACGAGGAGTGCAGAGCGGTTCTGGAGGAGAAGGATGCAGCGCGGGCGGTAATGCTGCAGCATGGAACCCGACAGAATGTGGAGCGATACAGACAGAAGCGGAAGCAGCAGACCCGTCTCTTCCGGGAGAAAAAGCGCCGCCTGGAAGAAGCGGAGTGCGAGGAAATGGAACTGCTGTGCCGTTCACAGGAAACACGCAAGTTCTACCAGAAGCTCAACGCATCCCGCAAAGGCTACGTGCCGCAAGCCGAAATCTGCAGGGATAAGGACGGGAGCCTCCTGACGGA
Source organism: Aedes albopictus (assembly GCF_035046485.1). Classification (NCBI taxonomy): domain Eukaryota; kingdom Metazoa; phylum Arthropoda; class Insecta; order Diptera; family Culicidae; genus Aedes; species Aedes albopictus. Next base: position 296,500,877 of record NC_085136.1, on the reverse strand, counting down.
CAAACGTGAGGTGATCGAAAGGTGGAAGCAGCACTTCGACGAGCACCTGAACGGCGAAGAGAATGTAGGCACGGATGACCAAGGCAGCGGAGGAAATGACTATGTTGGTGCAGCAGAGGACGGGAACGAACCAACTCCCACGCTGAGGGAAGTTAAGGATGCCATCCACCAGCTCAAAAACAACAAAGCGGCTGGTAAGGACGGTATCGCAGCGGAACTCATCAAGATGGGCCCGGAAAAGTTGGCCACCTGTCTGCACCAGTTAGTTGTCAAGATCTGGGAAACCGAACAGCTACCGGAGGAGTGGAAGGAAGGGATAATCTGTCCCATCCACAAGAAAGGCGACAAGCTAATGTGTGAGAACTTTCGTGCGATCACCATTTTGAATGCCGCCTACAAAGTGCTATCCCAGATCATCTTCCGTCGTCTTTCACCTAAAGTAAATGAGTTCGTGGGAAGTTACCAAGCCGGTTTCATCGACGGCCGGTCGACAACGGACCAGATCTTCACCGTACGGCAAATCCTCCAGAAATGCCGTGAATACCAGGTCCCAACGCATCACCTGTTCATCGACTTCAAAGCGGCATACGACAGTATCGACCGCACAGAGCTATGGAAAATTATGGACGAGAACAGCTTTCCCGGGAAGCTGACTAGACTGATAAGAGCAACGATGGACGGTGTGCAGAACAGCGTAAGGATTTCGGGTGAACTATCCAGTTCATTTGAATCTCGACGGGGAGTACGACAAGGTGATGGACTTTCCTGCCTACTATTCAACATCGCCCTGGAAGGTGTTATGCGACGAGCCGGGCTCAACAGCCGGGGTACGATCTTCACGAAATCCAGCCAATTTGTATGTTTTGCGGATGACATGGATATTATTGCTAGGACATTTGGAACGGTGGCAGAACAGTACACCCGCCTGAAACGTGAAGCAGCAAAGGTCGGACTGGTGGTGAATGCGGCTAAGACAAAGTACATGCTGGTAGGTGGGACTGAGCGAGACAGGACAAGCCTTGGCAGCAATGTTACGATAGACGGGGATACTTTCGAGGTGGTAGAAGAATTCGTCTACCTCGGTTCCTTGCTAACGGCTGACAATAACGTGAGCCGTGAAATACGAAGGCGCATCATCAGTGGAAGTCGTGCCTATTATGGGCTCCAGAAGAAACTGCGGTCAAAAAAGATTCACCCCCGCACCAAATGTACCATGTACAAGACGTTAATAAGACCGGTGGTTCTCTACGGGCACGCGACGTGGACGATGCTCGAGGAGGACATGCAAGCACTCGGAGTTTTCGAGCGACGGGTGCTAAGGACGATCTTCGGCGGCGTACAGGAGAACGGTGTGTGGCGGAGAAGGATGAACCACGAGCTCGCTGCACTTTATGGCGAACCCAGCATCCAGAAGGTAGCCAAAGCCGGAAGGATACGGTGGGCAGGGCATGTTGCAAGAATGCCGGACAACAACCCTGCACAGTTGGTGTTTGCTAACCATCCGGTTGGTACAAGAAGGCGTGGAGCGCAGAGAGCACGATGGGCGGACCAGGTGGAGCGTGATCTGGCGAGTGTTGGGCGTGACCGACGTTGGAGAGCTGCAGCCGCAAATCGAGTATTATGGCGGCAAATTGTTGATTCAGTATTATCATGAATTTGATGTTAACTAAATAAATGAAACAGATCAAAAAAAAAGTCGCAAGAAAGCTTCAGTATAAAGGAACAATGTTAAATCCATGGCCTTGAATCCTCCTTTCAAAATTCCCCGGATTTTCCTTCAGGAGTTCCTCTAGGGACTCCATCGAAAATTTCATCAAGTGTATATCTGGAAATTATCCTGGGATGGCTTGGGGAATTTATCGAAGAATTCTTTGAAGAATTTACCCGGGGAACTTTTTCAAGAATTCATGTAGACTTTTCATCTGCAATTTATCAGGGTATTTCAATGATTTTTTTACAGGGTATCTTTAGGGTATTCATCGAGGTATTATTTTCGATTTTTCATTTGGACTTTCTGGAATACATTCGGAGATTTCTGGTTCATTCTGGTTTTTTCCTCTTGAAATTCCTTTCTTCAGTGATTCCCTCAAAAGTTTTTCCGGGGTTTTCTCCATTAGTTTCAATCAGAATCCTTCCAAGAGTTTCATCAGGGAATTCCAAGAGTTCAATCTGGGAATTCTTAAGGAATTTCTGAAAACTGAAAATTTTACAGCAATTCTTATAGAAATCTCCAGTAGTAGAAAATAATTTGCCACCAAGAATCCGTATCCACTGTATCAATATTAACGACAACTCCCAGAAACAGTACCGTCAGGTCCGAAGCAGTAGTGGTCCAAATGGGTCCAAATCCTTTTGGAATTCACGGTTCTGTCCATGTCCGCTGTGGAGGCAAGCTTGTGCAGAAGAAACAAATGCTTAGCAGCTTAGGAAGAAGCACTAAATCCGTTAACGTTTTCAGCCTAGTGGTCATCAAACTGGTCATCTCTTTTCTTCAGGTCTCAACCAAACTCAAACGTGACTTCCGTCGACAGTCAGCAGCATTGTACAACTGCTTACCATATCCCTGTGGTGTAACCAGTCGGCACAAATCGCCCGATGAATTTCTATCAGCCGTCGCACTACCCTCGATGGTCAACAGAACCGCTACTACAGAAGCATTTCAGCTATCAAGTACCTAGGATAGGATGTGACAACAGAAATTCGCCCGCCTTGTTATTTCTTCGTAAGATTTCGTCGACGATGAAAATCCAGTGCTGCCACTTTTCTTTATTCCAAATCTTTCAAACGATTGAAATTTGCATGCATATTTTGCACCGTAAATTATTAATCTGGAATAGCATAACTAGCAAGTAAAATTGATTTCAAACGAAAGATCCTCTCATTTATAGTGAAATATATATAAAATTCAATTGATTTTGCACCAAATCAATGGTATTCATCAATGTTCAGACATAGGAGCCACTTTAGGATAATTTACATTTGCATGCTGACATTTTTAAGTCGATAAAACTTGGATGAAAAAATACAATGATTTTGAATATTGGTATCACATGCTAAACCTACAAACTAGCAACACGGCCAAACCAACATAAAAGCGATCTGATCGTAGCAAACGGATATCAATTTCTACCAATCAGCGACTGGTCTCCGTTTGACAACAAATTGGTCTCAAACGCCTGACTACGTGACGCATCCTATCCTAGCTAAGTACCACTGTGAGAAATGAACAGGATGCATCGGATGCACCGGGTGATTGGATGAACCAGTGTGAAAATCTGATAATTGTGTCCAATGCGAACTCACTTTCAATCAAAATAGCAGTTGTCAAAACGTTTAGTCAAATATGTTTGTGTAAAATATGTGATCATCGGTTACTTTGACAAATATAATTGATGAAATATTTGGCCAAATATTTGGCATCATAGCAAACAACCTAATGGCACCTTTCAGGTCCCATTAGACGTGACAAATATTTGGCCAAACAAGCCCAACAAATGACCAACACAGCTTGATTAATAGCAACTTTGGATAAATGTCGGACTTCAATGGCAAATATTTGTCATAAAGACAAACAGTCTAATGGCACCTTTAAACTTCAATGCTCATGTAGATTACGCCTGCAATAGGCATCAAAGATGAACAACATATTGGCGAGGATCATGCCGAACGTCGGCTGTATATGTTCTCGCAGGGGTGATGCTCATTTGAATCATGATGGACGAGTAGGTGGAATGCTACCAGCGGATAAAGTGTAAGAACGTGAGGCGTATTATCAGAGCGGACTCATTGGCTGACCAAGCCCACTCATGGGCTCAATCAAGCGTTTTAACGTTAAGTTGAGCCCCGAACAAAGAAGCGAACCGCACCGGTCGCTGCTAAGTAGGGCTCGAAAGCGAAAAGTTTACGTACGGTTCGTAGCAGGGCTTAGAATATAGAGACACGCAAAGTACGGTCTCTATCCGTAGGCTCGTGTGCTCTCTCGCGTTTAACTCTCTGGGTAGCGTAAAGAGGAGACGAAAGAACATGAGTATGGATTTGTTGCCAGGTATATAGTTTCTAGAGAATGATTTTCTTGTTTTGTATAGGTAGGAATTTATTTTAGTTTGCATCAAATATTTAAACTTTTTATTTTTGCTTGCTTTGAAATTTTCAACCAAACAATATCATAGATCGTTACACGAATAACACAACAAATTGTCTGACATACAATTGTGATAGAGTGACAATACAAACGCAGAAAAATAATAGGTTTAAATTGACAAGCTTTGCTTAAGTATGTTATGATTAAAGTTTTCCCTTCTTCGCCAATTTTAGGATCATGCATAATGAAAATGTATTGATTTTCTTATAAAAAATAGTTACGATTGTTCATAATCACATCTTTAGTTTTTGATTCGGCCGATCGTTTCGAAACTAATATTTGAAGAAATGTATAGTGATTCAGTGAGTTTTGCTATTTTAACACGTACATGTTTGAGCCGGGGTCGCTACACAGCAAGTAAAGTTTGGTTTCGCACATTTAGAAAAATCTCCAAATAAATAACTCGCGAAGTTCGTTCCGACAAGTTCCAAAATTATCGTCATCCGTCGCAGATTCCGGTGAGAAGATGTGCGTATTTTGTAACCCGGAAAGATACCATTTGACGGTAATAAGTGACCACAAGGTTTTCTTTCTTCACTTTCCGGGCTGAGATCCCCCGCTTTAAAAGAGCTGTGCCTCGCCTTTCGTTTTGTCGTGAATATTTCGGAAAAGGCAAAGGAGTTTTGGTTTGATTGCTGTTTTTGAAAATGGTGGTCGAGAGAGGGGGGGGGGGTGAATATAAATTAAATAAACGAGACATTAGGAAGAAAATGTGCGAAATGGGTAGTAACTTCACCCTTGTAGAAACAATAAGGCAAAGCAGAAAAAAAAAATCTGCGGAGACCCCATGCGAATAACACCAATCATACAGAATAGGAGGTTCGACATTAGATCTATAAAAACAACCCAACAATTGGGGAGATCTTTCCAATATTACACATTTATTCACAGCTCTTTTATCCACATTTTCATATATTTAAAACATATTCATCAACATGTTATCTGGCTTCCTCCCCTGTAAATTCGAGAAGTACCTTGCCGAAAGAAAATATTCTGTACTCCAAGTATTTCGAAGAATCATCTGTGCGCGTAAATACAACGCAGTAGACCTGGCCGCTTTGATGCATGTGTCATATCTATGATATGCTGCAAGCATAAATATTGACAAAAAAAGTAACACGATTGCTTTCCAGGGTGATTCCGTACTGGCTGCGTATGTATAAGATTAGATAAGAGTAGATACGATTTTTCAAAGATGCTTTGACTGTACCTAACTCAATTCAGATATCATAGAAACGATTCAGTATTTTTTTTTGTAAAAACAAACTTTAATCATACCGATAATAATCTAAAAAAAAAATGTAGTCGAGCTGCCAAGGTCCATCAATTAAAATAGGCGGTGTGCAGGACTGTCATATTGTAGGTTCCTCGTTATAGAAAAAGCAAGGTGTTGGATGTTAAAATACATCAATTCTTGTATGAAGTGCCAAAAAGGAGAGTGGGCTCATTATGTACTTTGACAAATACGCAGTCTACTTCAAGCGCTTAGAATCTGCTTCCAACAAAATATTCATATACCAGCATCCAAAGGATCGCAATATATATTAAGATTTCCGATTGATGCTTTGTAACTAAAAGGTTGTGACTGAGTATAGAATAAGCTGAAGTTAAAATACACGTTAATGAAAAAAGGTTGCGCAAACTTATCGCAGACTGTTAGAAGACAGCTTCTACTATGACCAGGATTCAAAAATCTTGACCGCGAAGTTGTAAAGGAGACAACTACGTTATAAATGTGTTGGAAATGCAAGGGATGTAATTATTCAATAAATCTAATTATTAAAAAGATGCTCAAAATCTCAAATTCAGATAAATTTCTTGCGAGAAAGGCAACATGGATATCGAAGAGACGGATATTATTTTAAATAAAAATTCAACCTACAAGTCATACAGTAAGCAACAAACACATAATTTAAAAAAAATATTGCTTGAATTCCGAGATTAAATACAATCATACATTATTGAGAAAATAATATCTGTAAACGCACCAAAACTGGTACAAATCTCCAAGGGAATTATTTATTTGAGTTCAATTTTTACTAACTGTTTTCAGTCTTATCCAAAACCCCTTCTTTTAAAATATGAGCACAGATTATTATACTGAATAAGATTTGCAATAACACCAATTCACAAAATATTGCGATGATTTACAGAAGTGCAAAAAACCGATGGTATGGATAGAATAGAGACCACCGGTGCGCAAAGACGAGCGATCATTATTTTACGCACATGGAAACGAACGACCGGTGCGAAAATGGGTGGATAACGAAATTAAAAATCGTTAACGACGTGCTGTTGCGTGTGTAGTATTAAGCCCACGAGTGGGCTTGGTCTAAAACAACAGGCCAGCCTATGAAGATTTTTAAACTCCTAGCAGCTAGCATGCACGAAAAAAAGACGTCATTCTCAATTTGTCGAGCTGTTGAATCCTCCGGGGGTTCTATTAAATTTCCGTTTTGGTGTGAACATATAGCATTTGTGTGTCGAGAAAGGCAAAAGAAAGACCCAAACCAGATGTTCTGTGCGTGAATTTTACGTGGTCCCACGTATTTCAATTCAATTTTATACAGGAGAAAATGTATGTATGAATATCATCAAGAAAAAGATTTTCGTGCACCGTTTCAGCTGCATTGTGCATATCCCACTTTCAGAATTCAATTTTACCAACCAATTCATTACGGTCTGTTTGTCGCAGGGAATGAAATTATCGATCACGATCGCGATAGTAGAAAACTCTCCCACACGCATTATCGGCGAAAAAAGATGTGCGATAAATTCAGACCCGGGTTTCTCCCGAGAATGTGTTTTCGCTCGTTCCGCTGCGCCGAAAATCGATTATCATCAGCAATGAAAAGTTGACTGGTTTGCTTTCTGCTCTTTGTTCGCCTTTCCGTAGTCCCGTCGTCACCGGCTGTAGCTTTTATGTATAAAATTTCTGTCCTCTCTAGAGCAGCTTGTGTGGTCGGGTGGTTATGGTGCGTGCTCATACACATTTTTGTGGAGGGTCTAGGTTCGCATTCCGTTAGCGGCAAATTTTTGTTATTTGCCTTCTGATAATTATCGCGATAATTTTGCAGGCGATAAAGTTGGATAGCGAAAATGAAAAGAGTGATTTCCAGTTTTCGGCTATCTTTGATCGGGGACAAACAGCAACGACCGATAAACATTTCTCACAGGAAAAATAAACACTGAAAAATCGGTTGCTCGAAAAACGCCATTTTTCGTCTCAATTTGCTGATAATTTCATTCCCTGGTTTGTCGAAACAAATATAATTTTGCGCTCGCTGTAATGTTTTTCAATAGCCAGAACGAGGAACAAGCATGGAGAGCAATTGCTTGCCGGTAATCAAAACTGATTATCTGTGCAGCTTGGACGATATTAATTTTTCATATAATATATTCTGATGGTCACGGCAGCTAGCGTAAAACATACACATGCTGGCTGCTCCATTCAATCAAATTTACTTTTCTGTGCTTTTCGTGGAAGTCAAAATAAAATGTTAATTTCGTTCCCTAAAATTTACTCTACTGTTCCAGCGATGAAGCTTCCATAGGTTACATTGTTATACTCTGCTTATTTGTCTACTCGAGTTTTTTCAAGTAACTCCCTCGGGAATGTGATATTTTTTTTTTCTTTTTAATTAAAGAGATTTTACCCTACAAGGGCATTCATCTCTGATCTTTATTTCATTTATTCATTTTATTTATAACTAAATCACATTTTCTCAACGACTCATTATTCCTCTCGATTGCGCGATCAAGCTTTCTATTGGTATAAATATACCATTCTTCCCCTGTAGCAGTGTTTTTATCGAAACCACTTTCATCAAAATTCTCCTTTTCTGTGGTAACTTCCATTGCGCTTGTCCCATTCTTTCCGCTTTGTGGAGTATCCGAACAAAAATCACGCTTTCTTTTCGGCTCTCGTGCTCCTGCATTGTTGTCAGCTCTACTGTTTGGTGCTGTAGCTGCTGGTTGCAGCTGTGCTCCATTGGATTGCGATGGTACAGATTCAACTCGAGGTATTGTTTTTGGTACTTCGGAGCACTTTAAGTTGGGATGTGCACGTTTCCCGCAGTTTTGGCAGGTGACAGGCTGGTTCTGGTACGTCACAGTGGTCCTCTCATTTTTAATTTGAATGAAGGAAGGGATGTGATGATCTAATTCTATGCGCACAACTCGAACTCCATTTGGTGTCCCAGGAAAAAACTTCTTCCAAACTTCTCGTAGTACAGATTTTACCTTGCCGTACTGCTTCATGTGTTCAGCTACTTCCGCGTTGGGCATCTCTGGCGGTAGGTCGTGCACTCGAACGTTGATTGCTGTGTCTTCCAGAAAGACAGGAATGAGAAATTTTTTGTTCTCGACTACAATTGCGTGCTTCAAATGAAGCGAAGTGGCTAGATGTCGCGCCACCTCTAAGTTACACAACTCAATAAGAATATTCCTACGGATGTTATGTACTTGAAGAGTTTTCACAGTTTTCATGTCCAACTTGATTTCGTTGATTAAAAACTTATGCATTTCTGCTGCCTTAGGTCGGATTGGCAATACACTAAAATCAATGACCAAAGTATTCTGTCGTACACCACCCATTGTTGGAATTACAATAGAACTGCACGAAGAGTAGCTGCAAAAAGCAACCGTATCGATCGAGTGCTAGCTGACAACTGAATGTGATATTGAATATTCTATTCTATTCTATTCTAGTGCTTGCACAGCCAGTATTGAAAAGCATCCTGGAAATATCAAAATTTCTTCTGATATTTTCTTGTCAGTATTAACATTTGCAGCATATCATTGATGTGATACAAATATTAAAATGGCCAGGCCCACTGTGCAGACTATTGGACTGAAAGATAATTCAAAAATATAAGGCAATCAGGTTATCCACTTATGAATGACATGATTGACAAACCTTTTCGAATTGAATGAAGGAAGAAACGGGGACAACCGTACCAACCGTTTCGGTGTAGGGGATTGATGTTTGAACATAAAATCGTTGGGAGTGGTGCTGCTAAGAAGGTTAATGCACACTCCGTTATAGTTGGGGTATCTTCTCCTGGGATGGGGCACAGGCATTTGTCCATGTGTCCTGGCTTTAAAGCCTAGGCTTAAGCGCCATTACACGCTCTCTGAAACGAAAAAGAAAGAATAATGGTCCCATTCCCGAATATACAAAAAAACTAAACCCATTATAAGGACAACCAAAATAGGAAATCAGTAAAAATATGTTAGTCTATCACAGTAACATGAAATGATTATTTCAGAGAGTCATGTCATGATTTACCAAAATCTATAAATTCCTGAACCCAGGTTAAATGTGCAAGATGACCGCATCCAAAGAACATTTATCTTTTCAAAGCTTTCACAATAGAATAATAGCATGAAACGAACTCACCAATCTCGATGTTTATCCCTCCATTGCACTAAGGGCCAGAATCGCAATCTAGCGGAACAAAATTAATTACTCCAAAACGAAGCATTTCCGACACATGGTGTCTTCGACAAAATTGTTTGACATTAGCAGGGGCATCTATTGCTATGAACGTAGTAGTTCGCAACTCGTCCGCATAGGTGGCGCCACCATCTAACTTCTTTGTTTTACGTCCTAGAGATTTGGCGTCTTCGGTAAAGTTGTTTATTTTTGCAAAATAAACAACTCTTTCTCAGACGTCAAAATTCCACAGCCTACTGTTTTCGAGTTATTTAAAAAATAAAAACCAATCAATGAAAAAACAGTTTTTAAGCTTATTTTGACATTTTTACTAGAAACCATGTGAGTTTTTATTTTTTCCTAATGCATATGTGTCAAACCAAACACATTGTACGGGAATATGTTGAATATTATCATTAAAAATTAAAAATAAAAATACAAATTCGAAAAAATAGTGTGAATTTCAAGGCCTAATATCTCACAAAGCGCAAAAAATCGCAACTTCAAATTTTCAGCAAATACGGAGCAATACTATGTGAACATACTGCCAAAAATTTGGAGAGGTATTTTTTGGTGTTTTTGAGATAATAGCTTTTAAGTAACAGTATAAATATAAGTAGTGCCAGCATGTAACTTTTTACTGTTACATATTAGAGAGTTTATGTATTCGAAAAAGTTGTTCATTTTGACTAAATAAACAACTATTTCTAAGACGTCGAAATTCCACGGCCTACTGTTTTCGGATTATTGCATATAAACTAGATAATATTGATAAAAATGACTATAAAACACATTTTGATGCAATGGTTTCTAGTAAAAATGTCAAAATAAGCTTAAAAAACTGTTTTTTCATTGATTGGTTTTTATTTTTTAAATAACTCGAAAACAGTAGGCTGTGGAATTTTGACGTCTGAGAAAGAGTTGTTTATTTTGCAAAAATAAACAACTTTACCGAAGACGCCAAATCTCTAGGACGTAAAACAAAGAAGTTAGATGGTGGCGCCACCTATGCGGACGAGTTGCGAACTACAGTAAAACCTCCATGAGTCGATATTGAAGGGACCATCGACTCAAGGAAATATCGAGTGGTGGAACAAAAATCCTTTAGGAAGTTTTTTGGGGGGACCATCCTAGTAACCCAGAAATTATTTTTCAGTATGGAAAAAATTACCTCCATGAGTCGATATCGAGTCAAGGAACATCGACTCATGGAGGTTCGACTGTACTACGTTCATAGCAATAGATGTCCCTGCTAATGTCAAACAACTTTGTCGAAGACACCATGTATCGGAAATGCTTCGTTTTGGAGTAATTAATTTTGTTCCGCTAGATTGCGATTCTGGCCCTTAGTGCATTGCTCTGTTGCTAGTGGCACCTGAAACACTTCACAAACACTTTTTACGTCCTCGAGAACAAAATGGAAACAAACTGGCTACTGATTGTCACCACCAGCCAATTTTCTTCAGAATCAATTTTTCAACATGAACATACTAATTGAATATATATTTTACCACCCCATTCACCGACCTACACACACGAATGGTTCAGAATAAGATAATTTATTTGGTACATAAACCAAATTTTCCACACATTTTTTTCTGAATTTCCGATGATTTTCTTCGTTTGCTACAATTCCGTAATTCTTAAACTGACCAAAGCAGTTTCTCAGCTAAACACACGACGAGTACTAGCTCCATATCTGCCAGAGAAAAGTTTGACACTACCGGGCGCGACGAAGAGAAAAGTAACTAAACGACGACCGATGCCGACGGAAACATTATTACATTAAAAAAAATCACTTGCCAGCGGTGGCCAAATGTCGGTATATTTCGAACCGTTCAATCACAGTTTTCTTCGAAGAACTGCCAATTTTCATGAAAACTCGCCTTCCACTTCCATCCACTTCGCCGGATGGTACTTGCAGCTTCACCTTCAACCCAACAGCTCCATCCAAATACAAATTCGTACACAACATTGATTTTTTTTTTCAATTTTTGGACAAATAAAGTTACACAAATTCTCGGCCGAATCTAAAATCCGCGAAAGTGAAAAAACGTGACAGCAAACAAAAAAACTCAACCGTCCGCGAGCGCCGCCTACTGCGATCTCCCTCGGGAATGTGATATTGAATATGAGAAGAAATTAGATCTGAATCATAAATTATACTGCCAAAATAATTCTAAAATAAATAACAAAGTGTCAATAAATTATCAGTTCTCACATTAACTCTCAATACTATCGTGCACCGATTCAGCGCTTACTCTCAACTTTTCATACCCGTTGATATTCGTCGCTCCACCCCCGGTAGGCCAAATTTGAAATCCGACGGTGCCCGGATCCATCCTGATGGCTCTCATAGTTTCCCGAGGGATCCCCGGAGAACACTTGGAAATCGACGTCCTGGTTGTGGCGGCCCTTGTGGTCTCCACCGCCCTCGGTCAGCTTCTTCAGTCCCAGAATACCAGACAGCAGCAGAGCCATCATCGACACACCGAGCGCCTTCATTGCCAGCATCGCCACACCTCCGAAGCCGAGCGCTCCCAGCATTTTGCTCATCATCACTCCCATCATCAGAATGGCTCCCATGCCACCCTTATCCTTTTTGCGAGCTTCTGTGGAATAGGATGAAGAGTGGAAAAAATACGTCTGAATGCTTTTAAAAGAAGTATAATCTTTTCAAGGAACGTTAACAATAGAATCATAATCTCGAAGCAAGAAAAGGTCTGGCAAATTCACTCAGCGATTATATGGCTAATGAGAGAGTAAATATACGCTTTTTTTTCTAGGAAGGGGCGAATGAAGAATAAAACGAAGTAAATGAAGGAAATGATAATGAAAAACGGATAATTCGCCCCGTTTTCTAAAAAAGGCGTAACTGCTTTTGAACACAACATTTGCCTATCAATCTATGATTCGTGTTTTGTTCTTGATATTCACAGTTTAAAAAGCTTGTTTCGTTTCCAGTTACGATCTATTGCAATGGTAATATCGAATTTGGAAATAGTTCAACAGTTTGAAATTTGCATGAGACTGATTAATGTTTTGCTTTGGCCGAAGAGAATGGATTAAACTTTTGGCCCGGCTGACACAAACGGAGTTACATTTTTTTTTCAGACCAAAGAGGATGCACTCAGCAGGAGCAAATAACTCGTATTCCAAGGGATAAATCGATATTTTTGGTTGGTGCCATGCTGGAAAAAAAGTTGAATGAGGATCAGAAAATCTCTGGTAAATAGTATCTACATTGATGATGCAGTTTTATTGCACACTCTTTTTTGCAATGCAACAACTGGAACGCTTGTGCACCCATACATAATATCGGACGAATGCGGAAGCAATGGCAAGACAAACATTTTCGATGCAGCCAACAGGGGATGCAACGAAGATGACAGTCTCGTCTTCAGTTCAATTAATTATAATGAACGGTATCTGAAGAAAATGCAATGGAATGGAGACATCATACATGGATAATTAAATCATCATTCCTCAAATTCAGGCAATTACGTCTATTGTGTTGCCCGGAAGAGAGCATTGGGGAAATTTACTTTTATCTCTTATGAGGCTAACTCTGATAGACAGTGGAAAAGTCACCAGAATAGTAATGCTTGGAACTCGCTCGATGTATGTATTACTCCAAGGATCATGTCTTCTCAACCTCACCTACAAAAACTAGCTTCTTTTTTTATCCAGTACATTTATTTGAGGCTCAATCGAAAAAAAAACTAGCTTCTTGAAAGGCTCAAAGTGTAAATCACAAATACAGTCGGTTCAGTCAAACGAATTGTGGTGTATAAATTGAACTTGTTTATTAATAAAGTCAGCACATACAAGAGTTTTTTTTTGCATAATTTCGGTAAACAACGTAGACCCCCCCCCCCCCTTTGCTCTCTGTAGACTCTTTGTTTTTGAAGTACTTTTTTGAAAAAAATAATAAATAGCCTAAAGTTCACGTTCTTTGGTTTTTTCTTCATTTTGGATCTACTTTGTATATTTTCTAAAATATCTTTGTTCCGTATTTCTCCACAGATACAACAAATAAATACATTACAACAGACAAACAGACGCAAAACTTTCAATATTTTCGATTTAAATCATAGTCACTGGAACATACACACTCAATGTTTGAATGGCGGTGTCAGGCCAACCGTGAGGAGGAGCAGGAGGCACCACTCGAGCTGGACATATTTCAAATGTTACGTCTGTTTAACTGAGACGTTATTCAATATTATTTAAATTTTATCATACTTTATTCATAAGAACCATTTGCCTCGAAGAGCATCATAATTAAGTTGCATAGGTACTCACACAGCCTCAGGTAGCTGAATTCATTTTTAAGAACTTTCATATTGGTTGAGATTCCTGCAGATACGCCCCCTGTGATTTCTCCAGTGATTGATCAATGATCACTAGGAAGTTCATTCAGAGATTTTTTTTTCAATGATTATTTCTTTCACACATTAAGAAATGTTAACTAAAATTGATTCAGTTATTTCTGCTAGGACTCCCTTGGGAAAGGCTGATGAAAATTATCCAGGAGTTTCAGAAAGGATTCTTCCAGAAATACCTGCTGGAATTTCTTAAAGGATTTTTTTTCAATGATTGTTCATAGAGTTCCTCTAGAGATTTTTTTCCAAAAATTCCTTATGATACCTCCAGAAATTTCTTCTCTATTTTTTCAGTTATTCCTGATAGGATTTCTCCAAGAATGCTTGCTGAAATGGAACCATGAATTCACCTAGGTATCTCTGTAATACCCAGTACATATGATCAGGGACTCACTTGCGAAGAGTTACACTCACTTGCTGTTTTCTCAGCTCAGAAGCGTGCAGTCAAGAAACGATGTATGGACGACTTTTGGCTTGTGGTTTTGTCTAAAAGTTTGTCGAATAGAGTAGAGGTCGCAAACCCATACCTAAGTCGTGACAGAGCTGTGAAAGCGACTCTCCACGAGGTGAGTGTAATTTACACTCACCTCGTGGAGAGTTGCCTTCGCAGCTCTCTCACGCCTTCGATATGCGTGTGCGACCCATACTTTGTTCGGCAAACTTTAAGACAAAACCAAAAGACAAAAGTCGTCCATGTATCGTTTCTTGTTTGCACGCTTCTGAGCTGAGAAAACAGCAAGTGAATGTAACTCTTCGCAAGTGAGTGTTCCCATCCCTACATATGATGAGATTTTTACAGGAATTCCCCTTAGAACTTCTCCAGAATCTCCTGTGATTACTCCAAAGGTTTCTGTGTACAGGGATTGCTGAGAGGATTCCTCCAAAGATTTTGTCTAGGGATTCTTCAAGGAAATCATCCAGTGATTTCTCATAAAATATCTGCTAGGATTATCTCCAGTAATTTCTACAGGTATTCTACAAGTATTATCTGTTTGGATTCCTGCAGGAGTTCTTCATAAGATTCCACCAGAAATTCGTCTTGCAAAACTTCCCAAGATTTCTCCAAGGATTCTTTCATGAATTTCTACTATTTTTTCGTGGATTCCTGCTATGATCCCTCTAAAAATTTCAGCATGGATTCTTCTAGTCATTCCTGCTATAATTTCTCTAAGAATTCCTGCTGAGACGCCTTCTGGGATTCTTACAGAAATTTCTCATTCGAAGCTTCCACGATTTGCTTCTGGATACTTCATCAGAAGTTTTTCCATTAATTCTTCCGCATATTCCCTCAGAAATACTAAAAAAAATCCAGTGATTCTTACGGGGATTCTTCCAGAGAATACTGATGAGATTGGAAAACAGCTTTTTCAGGTATTTCATTAAAGATTCATCCAAGAACTCTACTACGGTAAGGATGCTTTCAAGTTTTTTTTAATTGGGGTTTCTTGGGAGATTTATCCACCAATTTCTCAAATCGGGTCATCACAGTGTATTTATAAAACATACATTTCTGGTTGCCTTAGCTTCCAAGAAAGATGCATGAGTATCAAGGCAACGTTATATCAAAGGGGTTTATGTTTAATCTCTGGTACGGTGCGGGAAAAACTGCGAAGTAGTCATATAACACCAAGCTGGGTAACAGAATTGGGTCCATCAAGGATGTGATGCCATTTATGCTATAAAAACTAGAACCAAAAAAAAGTTACGTTATATCGAAGTATGATACAATGATATCACATTAAGTTCTAAATGATATTTTAGTTTTGAGTCATTAGTATTCAGATAACATTGTATCAAATTATGATAGAAGGAAGTTAATGTGTAGCTTATATTTATATCATGATTTGTTGCAATTTTGATCTGCTTCTATTTCAATAAGTTATTTTCTTGTTTTTCTCCAGTGGAGTTTTTGTCATAATTTAAGTTTAGCATCATCCTACGTGTAGTTTATAATATAATAAGTTATAGACTATTTGACTACACACTATGTTTCAAACATGATATAATATACTGCCGATCATATCAACAGGGATGGGAACACTCACTTGCAGAGAGTTACACTCACTCGATGTTTTCTCAGTTCAGAAGCGTGCAATCAAGAAATGGTGTATGGACCTTTGCCTTGTGGTTTTGTCTAAAAGTTTGCCGAACAGAGTAGATGTCGCACACGCATATCAAAGTCGTGACAGAGCTGTGAAAGCGACTCTCCACGAGGTGAGTGTAATTTACATTCACCTCGTGGAGAGTTGCCTTCGCAGCTCCTTCACGATATTGATATGCGTGTGCGACCCCTACTCTATTCGGCAAACTTTTAGACAAAACCATAAGACAAAAGTCGTCCATACATCATTTCTTGATTGCACGCTTCTGAGCTGAGAAAACATCAAGTGAGTGTTCCCATCCTTGCATATCAACAAACTTGATTCAGCCACCTTAAGAGCTTCCAAGTAAATTTTAGGCACTGTTTTACAAATTAAAGTTTTGTTTGTGCTATTTTAGCTGTATAACTGTATAAGGAACAATATCAGAGAATACAAATATGACTGCCACTATGGCCGACTTTGTCCCTTACTCACGTTTTCCAGAGCACCAAATTTGAAAATTCATAAACAATGCTTTCGATTCGGAAAAGCTGAATCTTTTTGCAAGCCCAGGATAAACAAGTGCGGCTTGATTCGATGATTCGTTCGTCGGATTTGTGCCTCTAAAATTTGTATGTAAATTTGCAATGGAATTTCTTGAAGTTTCACCTTAACTTCAGCCTCTTATTAAGGCTCAAGAAACCATCACTCAATCATCAACTATTCAAAAGCAGTATTTTACCCAAATTTACAAATCCGCAATTGAACATGATTTCACTATTGTCCAGATGGTTAACAGAGTGAAGTGATAAGTTTGTATTGAAATCGGATGGACTTTGAGCGAGAAAACTGCATGTGAGTTTTTGTAAAACGATGATGGTTTGTTTCCTCTTAAAACACACTAGGTGTCGCTGACTAACCTTTTTTTGAAATACTTTATAAGGTCCAATTTTCGGCCGACTAGTTTCCGTGACTTATGTTTTTAACCTGATTGTTATGAAAAAAAAGATGTGACATGCCTAGTTGTGTTCTAAAATGAAACAGAACATTTTAATAAAAAGTATTGTCTGTTGCGCAGAAGCAGAGATTAAGTTGGAGTTGCACACACTCAATCCTGAATTGCCTGTTCGGTACTTTTTTGACAAACGTAGAACAGCAGAACTTTTTTTTTCGGTTGATTCGGTAATCGGTTTTACTGAGGCTCAGTACACGAACTATCAAACAATCGATTTTTCTGTATTTAGCTGTTCTATTTTCGTCAAAATTTTATCGTACTCGGTATTCGAAATTGCGTGTGCAACTTTACAGAGTTAATATTCCATGAAACATTCATCATTCGGAATTTTGATTCGTCATTTTGATTTGGGTCGCCCTCTTGGATATAGACTGGACTCTTCTGGACAACTGGACAACACACAAAATATTGCATAACTTTTGATTGCGTGCACGAAGAAGGTGATTTTCAACCAGAAAGAGCATATTATGTATAGTAAATACCATAAAAATTTCAATAAAATCGGTTCAGTATAGGCGCAGATATTGTCGATTCATTAAAATGTGATTTTGAAAACATTGGGCATCCATTTTTAGGCTATAACTTTGTTGTTAGCTCATCAAAGCGTCGCTGATCTTATATAACTCAATTAGTGACGTAGAACAAAAGAGACAACTAGTGGTTCGCAATGTTCATCTGCGCCACCTGTATCTGTACCTCATTGGCTATGGTCCACTGCACGAATTTATGCTGGCCTGCTTACTCTCACAGAAAATTTGACGTTTGGGAGGTGTCGGCACCACTCAAACGTCAGATTTTCTGTGAGAGTAAGCAGGCCAGCATAAATTCGTACAGTGGACCATAGTTTGGCCAGTGCGTCGTAAATCTCACGTTTTGGACAACTTAGAAGAATAGTGTCATCAGAAAAGCTGCTCAGAAGAATGAATTTAGTTCGAAATTCACTCACTGCTAGTGTTATTATGATAAAATTTTGCTTAACCCTTTGGAGCCGAAGGGGTCAATATGACCCCGGCGGTGAAACCGAGCATAACAAACGTGTTCCACACCAGCGCGGTTGCAGCAGCGCCGGCAAAACAATTCGGCTCCAAAGGGTTAAGAGAGTACTTTTGTTCGGAAATTACTCTGGGAGTCTCTTTGGAAATTTTTGTAACTATTCCTTTGGAAAGTCATTTGGTAGTTTCTTTGGGGTACCGTCAGCTACATGTTTGCAAAGAAACGTTTTGGGGAATTGATTTGTGAAATATTTCGGCAATTTTTTTGGGAACATCTCTGGCAATGCTGGTAATGATTTTCAGGATTTTTGTTTGACCTTCACTTCGGTCATTCTTTTATTTATTCATATTTGTTTTCAACTCGCAAGAGAAAATCTGAAGGAATTTCCTATATTAAAATAGATGAAATTCCAAAATGAATTTCCAGAGGAATTACTGAAGACGTTTCTAAAAATGACCAGATATATTTACGTATGAAATGACTTTGAAATTGTTCAAGTATCTGCGACCCGTGGCGTAGTAGGTCACACATTCGCTTCGTATGCGGATGGTCATAGGTTTGATTCCCAGCCCCGGTACTTGCAATTGTTCGTCAGTTGCTCTTCTTCCGAGAGCGCCTGTCACTGACCGTCTTCTGAGTCCAGGAACAATGGCTATCCATCATCACCCTTGTGCTCATCATTCTATGAATGTATAGAGTACAAGAGTGGACGAGATTTACAACCAGTTCGATAAAGTAGAATAGATTACATCTAGGCACTGCACAAAATGTAAATGCAGCTGTCAATTGAAATCGCTCTCGTAGTGCCTTAAAAGTGTACAATAGAGCTATAAATCAGGTTCAGTAATTAAGAATACATTAAAAAATTATCTGGCGAATTAATTTTGAAAGAAACTCTCGAAGAAATTATCACAAAATATTTCGAATGGATTTCCGTATGTATTTTGAAAGATAATAATCTAAAGCAATTCCCAATATAATTGCCAAAGAAGTTCTCAAACAAAATTCTAAAAACTACCGAAGTAGTTAAAAAAAATATGCCAAAAAATGAACTTATATGAATTGTTGTACCCAATTCACTAGAAATAGCTGAAAGAATTTCCAATTGAATGGCCGAGAAAATTCAGCAAAAGGAAATTCCATAGTCATTAACAGAAAATTTCATAGGGACTTTGCCGAATTAATAAAAAAAATACCAACCGAAAAAATTGTCCAGTTGATTCCAGCTTAAATATCTGAGTTCCCAAAGCCGTTGCCGAAACATTTCCTACAAGAATTGATTGATGGAGTTCCACAGAGAATTCCTAAAAAATATCTCAAAAAATTATGAAAGTTTCAAAGAAATTTTAAAGGAAATTCTCAAACATTTTGAGAAATTTTACCAAAAGATGTGTGAAACCAAATATCAAAGCAATAGCTGAGACAGTTGCTATAGGAATTGTTACAGAAATTTGCAAAATAAATAATGCGTAAACAGTTCAGAGAGAAATTTGCATAATGAACTGCTGAAAAATTCCAAAGATAATCCAAAGTTATTGTTAGACGGATTTCCAAAATAAAAATCAGAAAGAACTACAAAGACGATATGTAACGCATAAATAAAACCGATAGCTCCAAAGAATAGAAGCGCTACGCGGTGAGAAAATTTCGAATTCAATGTTTCGGTTCATGTGAAATTTGATATTTCTCTGAGTAACTTTTTCAAAGCCAATATTCTACAAAATGGTTCAGAATGTGAGATATATATAACGATTTCATTAAGTTTTTAGCTCATAAAACAAGTAGTGTCACATAATTAGCGAAAGTCAAACTGGTTTGTGAAAACACTACCGTTTCATAGTGAAAGAATGTCTTGTTAAAACTTCTCAGCAATATTGCCAAAATAGAATCCTTAGAATTGGTCCAGAACGTCAGATATACGAAACTTGGATTAAACTGGTATCAACTAGGAATGCTAACGACACTTTTTGAGTGAATCTCGAACACAAGTGTTTTCTATATGAAATTTTCATTCTTCTGCGATTTTTTTTTTCCGGAAACAGTCAGTATCGTTCTAAGTTGTCCTGAATACGAGAGAAACCCGTGTACAGGAGGGGGGGGGGTGTTTGGGGGTTTGTACCCCTCCCATTACCGACGCTTCATACACTAAGCACCCATCCATCTTTTTCCGAACTTGGGAAAAACCCCTACCTTGGCACCAATTCTGGGCACGGCCCTGACACGAGATATGCGACGTGTACACCAAACTGGAAGCTCCTCAGAACACTCCCACCACGCAGTGAGTGAATCTTGAACTGATTTGTTTTCTATATGAAAATTTTTTGTTTTCTGAGAAACTATGCCGAAGGCAGTATCCGTTGAAGTGGTCCAGCACGCAACAACAACTACTGGCAAAATAAAACGCTGTCCCACATGTTTACACTCCGAATACCGTGATAAAAAACTTTACGCGGAATACCGTGATCAAAAAAAAAGTGGGAACTTTTACTTGGAGCAGCTCGTTCTCAGCCGAATCGGTTTACAGGGATTTTCACTTTTCTTTCAGGTATCTCTTACCCAACTATTCTACTTTTATTTTTATACAAAATTCATGTTTTTAGGGATGCTCATTTTTCCTCCAAAACAGTGTGAGTAAGAAAAGTTTTTAAAAAATCTGATATTTTTTGTTTACTTGAGAAATTTAAGTTTTACCAAGGTCGTAACAACTTAAAATGTCTGCAAAACGTTATTTCTGCTAATCAGGCATAGTGTAGAGGCAATACAAAATGATCGAAACTATCTTGAACATCCCTAGCTACGATCAATTGCGGCTCTAGACGAGCAAGCGCTCCAGTGCTCTTGCCAAGCATCCTAGAGGGTTAGGGTCTTCAGTTGTCTAGATTAATCGGTGCTATATTTTTATGTCTTTGGTTTTGATCTAGATCTGCTGAAACTGATCTAGATAAGTTTTATCCTTCGATACGACGCTCTTGTGTTCTCGATATGCATCCCAGAGGGTTGGAGTCCTCGGCAAAGTGCTTTGGATTGGTTGGTAATAGTTTCTCACGTCTTCGGTTTTGACCTAGATCTGCTAAAACTGATCTAGTATAGTTTAATCTTTCAATATGGCGCTCTAGTGTTCTTGGTATGCATCCTAGAGAGTTAGAGTCTTCGACAAAGTGCTTTGGATTTGTTGGTACCAAAATCGTACGTCTTCGGCTTCGATTATTTATGAGAGACATTGCACATTTTTTGGAACATTTGTTCTTTCTTTGTGAAGCGCTTTTGGATTTACTATGGAGCGTTTCTAGTTGGTTATGGGTGCAATAAATAGGCTGCTCCGTATAGAGTGCTGCCCCAAATATTATAATATTATTTTTGATCATTTACCTCTTATTTCAAACAAACCTTCAAAATTTCTATCAGTAGTAACTGAATCCGTTATCCCTTCGTTTTTTCCACCAACTCGGGACGGACCTAAAACTTTTAAAATCGGAAGCAAGTTTGTGAAGATATGGGCTTAATACAACACCATATTCTTTTGGTGGTAATCCCAATATATTGATCGATAGAATGGATGTTCTTATCACTGTTTCAAACAATTTTATCTGCCTTTATCTGTAAATTTCAAAGTAAATACTGAGTCATTGCTACGTGCAAAGATTTTCAAGTGAAGCTATGAGACAGAAGTCAGAAAATGGCACGAAAATGTTACACAACTTCATCATTTCCTTGCACCTTACCAGAAATGAGGAAAACCTTACCTTGATTGCTTTAGATAATTTTAAATTCCAAGTGGCCCTTCAGAGCAATCAACGTACAAACTGAGTTATCCTATAATTTCAGTACTTTTCATAATCATTCACAACGAGCAATTTGTTGGGATTGGGCAGGAAACCAATTATACTGTCATTCATGTGCAAATAGCTCAAATTTGATAATATCTGCATGCAATGTCCACACCTGTTTGCAGGGTGCGAACCAGGCTTCGTGCTTCCCAAACCCTCGAATAAAATTTTAGTTTGCATAAGAAGCAAACATGAGCAATGGAGAATGGTTGATAATTTCACCCTTTTTTGAATGAACGTATTGTCTCGTAAATAACTTCACTTATGAAACTTCGACACAACACTAAATTTATTAAGCCCCCTATACACCAATTCACCCATACCTTGCATTTCGCCCACCATATCATCCTGGATGGTTTTCAGCACATTCTGAAGTTCATTTTTCCTCATCATTTCGCTGAGATTGATCTTGAGTTCATGATTGGCCAAATACCGGCTGACCCGTGCCAACACTCCCGTATCTTCTTCTTTAACCTCGTTGAACGATCGGTAACCCTCATCGGCACTTTCTTGAGACGCAGTCTCCACAACCTCAAGTCCCGGTGCAATTTGCAGAGATTTTTCACTGGCCAACCGCTTAAGTCCATTTTGAACCATCATCGACCCGAAGCAGTACATCGAGTTCTTCACTCCACTACAGTCCTTAAACACATCCTTCGATTCCACTGGAAGAGCCAGCGCTATCACCATCACCGCCATCAGCACCAGCATCGCCGACCGAGCACTTGATTTTTCCATTTTCGACATTCTCGCCTCTCAATCCCCCAACGGTCGATTCTGAACTGTGTGGAAGCAGACCCAAGCGGAAGAACACCCCGGGTCCGGAACTGTTTATTGCCTGTTCGCTACTGAAGCAGCGGGAGATCTGTTGCGAACAATTTATACAGATAGGGCATAATTTTATTAAGTGCGGCCCCGGCGAGGGCCCTCTAGGCAGCGCGCGACGCCCGAGGTCCAAGAACTGGATCGGAGCAATTTTTCCACATGAACAAACGAAGAAAGCTCGGCACGGTGGAAAACCCAGTACAGCGAGCAGAAGAAAGGCGAAATGTCTCCGTGCGTGCGACGACGAATCGACCACAAAAATTGATTTCAAGCCGTTTAAGCGCTCTCTCGCCCGCGGGTTCCGCGACCGCGAATCACAACGGTGACAACGACGGCGACGACGATGATGACGACGACAATGCAATGAGAGCAAACAATAAAGTTTTCTTTGTTTTGTCCACTGTGCAGCCCAGGCGTAATGAGCAATCAACCGGTGGCATTATGAAGGGGTCGTTCATGAGCGACGTAATCTTTTTAAGGAATTTAAAGAAACATGTACAATTTCTACAATTTTCAAAGAATATTGACGAGCAAACTTCAATGATCTCTAAAGTAACTCTGAAAGATCCCAAACATGATCTACGTGGTTCATGAACAGCACTCTGGCAGCTGGTTGGCCCCCTGAATTCAGCGAGACAGTAAGAAGCAAGTGCTGCGAAGCCGGATTGGCCGTAGATTTCCACTTGCTTATGCGCGCGTCATTAGTATGAAACTGACGTGCTGCACAATGCGACTTGTTGTGGGCCAAAATCACACAGAAGTCTATTTTTCTTCTTGTCTTCTTGTCTTCTTGTCTTCTTGTCTTCTTGTCTTCTTGTCTTCTTGTCTTCTTGTCTTCTTGTCTTCTTGTCTTCTTGTCTTCTTGTCTTCTTGTCTTCTTGTCTTCTTGTCTTCTTGTCTTCTTGTCTTCTTGTCTTCTTGTCTTCTTGTCTTCTTGTCTTCTTGTCTTCTTGTCTTCTTGTCTTCTTGTCTTCTTGTCTTCTTGTCTTCTTGTCTTCTTGTCTTCTTGTCTTCTTGTCTTCTTGTCTTCTTGTCTTCTTGTCTTCTTGTCTTCTTGTCTTCTTGTCTTCTTGTCTTCTTGTCTTCTTGTCTTCTTGTCTTCTTGTCTTCTTGTCTTCTTGTCTTCTTGTCTTCTTGTCTTCTTGTCTTCTTGTCTTCTTGTCTTCTTGTCTTCTTGTCTTCTTGTCTTCTTGTCTTCTTGTCTTCTTGTCTTCTTGTCTTCTTGTCTTCTTGTCTTCTTGTCTTCTTGTCTTCTTGTCTTCTTGTCTTCTTGTCTTCTTGTCTTCTTGTCTTCTTGTCTTCTTGTCTTCTTGTCTTCTTGTCTTCTTGTCTTCTTGTCTTCTTGTCTTCTTGTCTTCTTGTCTTCTTGTCTTCTTGTCTTCTTGTCTTCTTGTCTTCTTGTCTTCTTGTCTTCTTGTCTTCTTGTCTTCTTGTCTTCTTGTCTTCTTGTCTTCTTGTCTTCTTGTCTTCTTGTCTTCTTGTCTTCTTGTCTTCTTGTCTTCTTGTCTTCTTGTCTTCTTGTCTTCTTGTCTTCTTGTCTTCTTGTCTTCTTGTCTTCTTGTCTTCTTGTCTTCTTGTCTTCTTGTCTTCTTGTCTTCTTGTCTTCTTGTCTTCTTGTCTTCTTGTCTTCTTGTCTTCTTGTCTTCTTGTCTTCTTGTCTTCTTGTCTTCTTGTCTTCTTGTCTTCTTGTCTTCTTGTCTTCTTGTCTTCTTGTCTTCTTGTCTTCTTGTCTTCTTGTCTTCTTGTCTTCTTGTCTTCTTGTCTTCTTGTCTTCTTGTCTTCTTGTCTTCTTGTCTTCTTGTCTTCTTGTCTTCTTGTCTTCTTGTCTTCTTGTCTTCTTGTCTTCTTGTCTTCTTGTCTTCTTGTCTTCTTGTCTTCTTGTCTTCTTGTCTTCTTGTCTTCTTGTCTTCTTGTCTTCTTGTCTTCTTGTCTTCTTGTCTTCTTGTCTTCTTGTCTTCTTGTCTTCTTGTCTTCTTGTCTTCTTGTCTTCTTGTCTTCTTGTCTTCTTGTCTTCTTGTCTTCTTGTCTTCTTGTCTTCTTGTCTTCTTGTCTTCTTGTCTTCTTGTCTTCTTGTCTTCTTGTCTTCTTGTCTTCTTGTCTTCTTGTGTTCTTGTCACATTTTGACCACCACTCAACACCGAACGCACCCACCGTGTGTTATTGCACTGCCAGCACACAGCGAAGCGGTCATCAGTCCGTTTTGGGGAAAAAGTGTATAATTTCGCCAAGTTGCTGTTGTTGCTGTTGCGGGAATCGCCAGCGCGCGCACCCGCTCCACGTGTTCGGCGCTGCCGATGGAAACGTAACATTACCGACCGCTAGGTCAAAAACTTTTACCGGACGCAGACGGTTCTGTGAGGCAGCCAGCCAACAAGAGTGCAATGCTAGCTGTGTTATCATCATGTGGAAAAATTCAAATTGACACTCTCACTGACTGACTGTTTGGATGAAACGGTTGAACAAGAATAGAGGTTGCCACAAATGGAGCTTTGTTTGGGATTAAAGGGCATACAGTGTAGCAGGGCCGGACATGTGTGACTACAAATAGGGTAGGATAATGATGGGTAATAACGCGCCGCTGGGTAACTAACAAATTATTCGGCCCATTATGTCTGATCGTTATACGTAAAACTGACCAGTTCGGTTGATGAGCGGTTGTCCAACAAATGTGCGAAAGAAATGGTCAAAACATTTTCGATTATTTAATGAATTAATGATGAAAGGATAATTATCCAAGGGAGAAAGGAAACTACAGGTATAAGTTAAATGAGGAAGCCAATTGGACCATTAAAGTTGCGTAAAATGTTAGGCGACAAAATGGTTTGCATTTCTTTGGTTTGGCCGGAGAAAGCGCAATTTTATAGCAACACCATGTTGAAAGCAATTCCATTCCCATCCAGCTTCGTTAGTGGAGATTCCTTGGTAGAAATTGTTATACAAATCCACTGTGCACATATCCTTTCCGTCACGAGACAGCACACATTCCGTAATTATGCAACTATGTGGAGCGCATTGCTCGGTAGCAGGCTGTGTCCTAGTTGGGATGCAATACCAGGAAAAAAATAATTTCTGCCTCCTTACGGCATTGGGGAACTCCTTCAGTTTTGTTATCAGACTTATAACCATCTGAGTAGTGGTTCCCAAACTTTTGCATCATATGGTTTACGTTACATCATGGAACATTGTTTGAAATTTTATGTACGGTTGAAGAAGAACGCTTAAAAAGTACGGCGAATTTCTTGGAAGTTTTTTCAGGAAGAAGTTAAAGGTTTTTCCATGATTTTTTTTTAATAATCGTGAAGGATGCATTGCTGCCCACTCGATCGCAGTTATGGGGGAGTGGATGAGATCCAGGAATTTGGGATTGGCTCACCACAAAACTGAGGTAGTGGTTGTAAACAACCGAAAGTCGGAGCAGCTAGCGGTGATCAGTGTAGGCGATTGCACTGTCACTTCGAAGCGCTCTGTCAAACACTTGGGGATGACGATCGACGATAATGTGAGGATGTGTGTAGGGATGAGTTTGGCTAGAATGCCGTTTTAACGGCTATCACCCACATCGCCTCGGAGCTACAGAGGAGCTGGCGCGTTGCCTCGGAGATTGGCTAGTTCGGATGCGGTATAAGAGGTGGTCCAGGGGTTCGAAGTCAGCTTGGTAGGTCATACCGGTGCACAGTGGGCAGAAATGGACCCGTAATCGGACTTTTTTAGAAGCCGCTGGTTTTGAAATTTGAATTGATGCATTTCCAGTGCAGACCTCGTGAAGGGGTTCATTTTGCCCCATTTTACCCTAAATCAGCCGTTTTTCAATGGATATACTTCCAAAACTCTACACGCTGCTGATTTTTTTTTGTATATAAATTGACGAATATGATATTATTATGTTTATAGAACAGACTGATAAAGAGTTCATGCAGTGCTGAGCCATTTGCCTTATTTCACCCTATATTTATAGTTTTAATGAAAATATGCCTGTAACTTTAATTCATTCAGATTTTTTTTTTGTACATGAATGAAGAAATTTCATGCTATTATATCGACAAAATTGAATGACGATGACGTCATGCTATGCTCAATCCAAAAAGTGGCCTTCTTACCCCATTTTACCCTATATTAGTAATATTGATGAATATAACGCTTCGCTTATAGCTTCAAATGCTGCAGTAATTTAAGCTTATAATTGGACAAGTAAGATGTAACCAGCTTTGCAGCATTTAATAATGATGGGGTCATGCTATAACAAGCCTGAGTGATAGCCCATTTTATCCCATTTCACCCTATCTAAGTTATTTTGACAAACAGATCTCTATAATTTAGTTTGCTGCAGAATATTTTACAAACTAAATCGATAAATTTTATATGCTCATCTATTCTGAATTGAATGACAGTGATGGCATGCGGCGCTGAGTTCAAGAAATAGTCCATTTTACCCTGCTTTACCCTAAATTTTTAATTTAAATGAAAATATCTCCCTAAATCCGATTCTGAAGATTTTTTTTGTAAAGTGAGTACAAAATTGATGTTTTTGTCTTTACACAATTGGATGGTAGTGATGGAATGCGATGCTGAGTACAAAAAGGGTCCCATTTTACCCTATTGCACCCTACATTTATAATTTTAGTGAAAATATCGCTCTAAATCAGATTCTGATACTTTTTATATAGTATTCTTTAAATTTGACGTAATGCTCTACAGAATAGCTTCCAGAGCAATCCTGTATAGAATTCCGGGGGAGTCCTGACAGGAATTCAGGAGCAATTCTTGATAGAAATTTTAAGGGAATCTTGACAGGTACTGCAAGGAAACCCTGACAGAGATGACAGGGAAAAGAGAAAGGAATTCCCGAGGAATCCTGACGGGAATACCGAAGGAAACACAACAAGAATTCTGGAGGAATCCCAACAGGATTTCTGGAGAAATACTGAGAAAGAAGCCGGGAAAACTCTGAGAAAGAAGCCAGGAAAACTCTGAGAGAGATTCCGGAAGAATCCTGACAGGGATTCAGGGGTATTCCTGACTGGAAATCCGGAGGACCCTGACAAGCATTCCAGGGAAATCCTGACAGAAATTGTAAGGGAATCTTGACAGGTATTGCTAGAGAACCCTAACACCGATAACTGGGATAACATGGAAAAACGTAAAGAAATTCCGGAATCTTGAGAGGAATTGCAAAGGCCGTATATTTTCGGGATTTCTTGTGTAACGGGATCTGTAGATACGCTTCTTTCAGATCAATAGTGCTAATAAACTTAGCACTTTCTAACAGACTCAAAATTCGTCCTATGTGTACATGGGTACAAGTCTCTGACGGTCCTCTCGTTCAGGCGATGTGCGTCTAAGCATAAACGTATTGCTCCGCTTGGCTTCTTTACTGGAATCACGTTCAGGTACCAGTCCGATTGAGCTGGCTCAATAACTCCTGACCTGAGTAAACGATCTACCTCTTCAAACAATCCTTTCTGAACATGTGGAGACACGGGGTAAGGCTTGAGATAAACCGGCTTTGCTTTTGCAAACTCCTCCTTAATCTCTATAACGTGTTCGGTCAAAGGTGTGGTTTCTAATCTGTCTCCTTTTTGAACTTTGGAAAGTTTTTGAACCTCGGCTAACCATTCTAGCTGATCATTTCTTAATATCTGTAATTCCGTTCTCAACGCGTATTTTTCCTCCTCAACGTCTTAATCTGCCTTTACTGAACTAACTTTGGTATCTTCAGGGTTAACTGCCAAACGGTTGGATCTGTTTTTCCTGGGTTTTATTTCTTTACATGAAAGAAGCCTCAGACTTATTCCGAAAGCTTGGAAAAAGGTCATGCCACAAATACCAGAACTTTGTAGGTGTATTGCCCAGTTAGTTTCAACGAATTTAGTTCGTCCCATGTAGACAGACTACAGACTCCTGCACTTTCTAATAATGTCCCATCAGCCATTCTTTGGATCAAATTGGCTGGGGACAATTTTAATTTTAGGTTTTTAATAAGATTTTCAGCATACCGCAGGACAGTAACTTCACTCCCACTGTCTGACAAGCGTTCAGCCCCATTACATTGATTTCAATAAATGCTCTACTATCACCCGGAATGTCCACTGTTTTCAGAACTTGGCTATCTCTGTCTTCATAATCATATTCTTTTGCTTCTGTGAGGCCGACTTTCAAAAGAACTTCCTCTGACGTCTTCTCCCGCTCCTGAACTTCCTCATCTGTTGGTAAAGGCAGCCTATTTATCGCACCCATAAACAAATACAAACGCTCCATAGAAAATCAAAAAGCGCTCCATAAAGAATGAACAGATGTTCCATGAAAATGTGCAATGTTACCCATAAATAACGCTTTCAGTTCCATACTTTATAAAAAATGTACTGGTAAAAAATAAAATTTTCTCAATAAAAGTGAAATTTTGCACCAATAAATAATACTGAAATGCTCCATAATAAAATACAAATTCTCCATAGAAAAAATGCAAATGCTCCATAAAAAATTAAAATTGTACACATAGAAAATTGAATATTGCTCCATAGAAAAATTAAATTTCACCATAAAAAATTGAAATTGCATCATAGAAAAAAAAAGAATTCTCCATAAGTATTATCAAACTGCACCATAGAAAATATGAATTGCTCCATGAAAAATTGAAAATCCTCCATGGATAGCATATTTTCATAATTTAATTCGACAGGGCTGAATTACTTTACATTGCACTGCTTTAGTGGTGCAAATATTTAAAGTTATGGAGAATTTTCAATTTTTTATGGAGAAAATTGTATTTTATGTGGTGCTGTTTGATAATACTTATTGGAGCATTTATCTATTTTCTATGGTGCAATTTCATTTTTTTAAAAAAGACAATTACACCGTCTTCGACCTTGCGGCCACTACAGACTGAACATTACAACATTAGACAACGGACAACACATATAACACCCAGTGGCCCAGTGGAGAATTTTCCGTTCGACGAAAAATTATCCCCGACAGGAGCGGGAATCGAACCCACACTCCGAGGCTTACGAGACACCTAAACGACTGACGCCGCTAACCGCTCGGCCACGAAGCCCACAATTTTTTATGGTGCAATTTAATTTGTCTATGGAGCAGTATTCAATTTTCTATGGGTACAATTTTATTTTTTTAATGCGCGTTTGTATTTTATTATGGAGCATTTCATTATTATTTATTGGTGCAAAATTTTACTTTTAATGAGAAAACTTTAAGTTTTACCGGTTCATTTTTTTATAAAGTGTGGAACGTTTTCAAATATTAATGGGTAATATTGCACATTTTCATGGAACATATGTTCACTATTTATGGAGCGCCTTTTGATTTTCTATGGAGCATTTGCAATTTGTTATGGTTGCAATAACCTCTCCAGAATTTCCGCTCTCCAGATTTCGTGGTTTGGGCTGTCTATGCTGTGCCCTCTCATCAGACGAAACCGTATTGATTGGACTTGTTTTCCAGAGAATTGGTGTTAGAGAATCTAGTTTTTTACCCCACATTTCCAATTCTCTACGAGAATTGATTTGCACTAGCATCAGGGACTTCCTAAAATCTGGGCGCACATTCCTACATACTGTAGCAATGAGTTCCTCATCTGAAAAGGGGTCAGCAAGTCCGCGACTTTTCCTGAGGATGTCCGAGTAGAAAGCTTTGAAACTTTCATTTCTTTGCTGTCTACGGCTGTAAATCTGCATTTGGATCTTGGACTATGCGATCCGAATGCAGATTTACAGACGTAGACGGATGTTGAAATTGTTGCCTTAGTCTCGTAATGACTTCGGTCCACGAGCCGAAGCTGTAGGAATTTCTCATGAACCACTATTTAGCAAGTCCAGTAAACAAGTGGTAAGCAGACCTCAGGAACTCTTGTTCTGTTGTTTGTTCGGCCATCACATGATGGTGAACCTCCCACAAAAATCATTGAGTTGCATTCCTTGATCGTCCCCTGCATAGCGAATTTTCCAGCCAGAAACTGGTAGCTTTTTTTTTATAAAATACGTTGGACTCGCAGCGAGTCTGGGATCCGAGAATGACCTGGTTTCTGGATAATCCGGGGCACCCAGTGCGTTTTCATTTGTGATTGGATTCTGCCCCCGTGAACCGATTCCATCTGTGTCTCTGGCGACTGACCTTTGTGGCCAATTACTAGGCATGAACGGATTTCTTCGTTCATTAGCTGCATTTGCTACGGACTCTGTATTCTGGATTTTGCTTTACTCTAGGTTTATCACGAGTCTCAATGAACGCCCTGATCTGAGGCTCCTGAATGAATCTGGGAGCTACGCGAGGTTTTGTCTGAGTTTGTTTTGGTACCGTCCCTGTTTTTACTACCCGTTCTTCAATGTTCTGCTCTAGGAATGGATTCGTTTCGTTGTTGCCGGCTCCCGACGGATTCGACTCGCGACGATCAGTAAACTGTTTGTGCTGTAACCGAAATTCCGTTCTCAACTCTTTAAGCCTTTTAAGGTGTATCTACCGGCGGTTAGGCCACAGCTACCGTTGGCTGAGGAGAGGGTCACAGAAGTCGACCCTTCCAGGGGCTAACGAGACTCTGTATTTTCCCTCAATCCCAGGGTCGGCACGCTTATCCTACTATTTAGCGGATTCAGGAAAACACTTGAGCTGCCTTTTTCACACTCCTTTATATTTGGTGTTTGTGCACTTTCTCTCTTTCCCTGGCTCTCTACCTTCACTCTACTTCCACCCACTTTCTTAATACTAATCTGACCTTCTATTTCCTTCTTCGTGGTCCCTTTCTCCTGCTGTCCTCATCCACTGATTGTTTCCTTCCTCGTCTTTCTTCTTCCCATTCGATACGACCTTTATCGCCCGATCGAATCTGGGTATCTGCGACCACTGAAGAACAGCTCTTAGGGGCTGTCCATAAACCACGTGGTCATGAGGGGGGGGGGGTTGTTCGGCCAATAACCATTTTGTATGGACGAATAAAAAAATTTGTATGGACAAATGATTACGCGTGGGGAGGGGTGGGGGGGTTTGTTGTAAAGTCCCAAAAAAATGACCACGTGGTTTATGGACAGCCCCTTAGGGTGGTCCTCGGCCTGGTGTAACGAATGGCCAGATCATCATCTGCCCAAGCCTTCGTCGGATGTAGCCACGGCGGCTGGTGACCCATTTTGGGGTTAGGGTTCACCACGGTATAACTATGGTTTATAGTAAAACCTCGGGGTTCTGTGTCCTTGGAATCCTACACACACACACTTGATCCTCACTTTGGCTCAAAGAACAGCGAGCACTTCCAACTATGATGTTGGGGATTACTTGGGGAAATGGCCGTTTCTTTCGTCAATTGAGGATCTGCAAGATCCTAATGGCCTCCTATCTACGGCCATGTTTCAGGTAAGGCAGAGTCATCTGGTGGCTAATCTTGACGGGTGATGGTAGCTGCTATATATGGCTGCGTCCTTTTCGGGTGACCAGTGGAAACAAACAACACAAACACTTTCCTGAATTTTAAATGAACAAACAGACGAAACTACACTATAACGCGACAAAATCTCACAAACCTGCTGAGGGGGTACTACGAACCGTTACAAAGGTGTCATGATGCATCACTAATCTTTCATACGAATCATTGAATCTTTACTTTTCAATGATTATTTGCCTCGCGTTTTTGAAATGATAAAAATCTGTCAATTTTTCAGCAACGCAGCAGAAAAAGTATCATCGCAATCACTGCGAGTGAGCATATAGGATGATACTTTTTCAAACGAATATTCGCTTGGGCAGAGAATTATCACTTTGATATTTCGAGCTGCATATCCAACATGGCTGCCGATGCTGATGATGCCGTAAAAAGCCTTAATCGCATTCTCGATATCTACGTCTGTTATTTCTGTTTCCTCATCTTCGCGAGCGTGTTTTCTCTGTCCGGAATTGGATAGAGGCGAATTAACTGGCCTACGCTTTTGTCCTATCAAATCTTCCTGGAATGTCGACTGTGCCAATTTCACGAATTCTTTCTATTAATTCATAAGGAATTCTTTCAAAGAATTTTCACGGAAAGCTTCCAAGTTTTCCTTCATCTATTTTTGCAAAGAAATTGATCAAAATTTTCCGGAAATCTCTCACTGATGGCCTCTTGGTATGGTGGTATAAGCTATCATCCAAGCCTATCTGTTTCAGGCTGTACAGCAAAATTTTCACGCATTCGGTGTATTTGTTTCAATACATGGCCTTAAGGCTCAAATAACCATCAATCAGTCATCAGCAATCATCAATTATTCAAAAGCAGTTTTCTTGCTAGAAACTCAAAAACCGTCAATGAAAATTATTTCACTGTTATCCAGATGATGAATAGAGTACAGTGATAAATTTTCATTCAAATTTGTTGTGATTTCAGCGAAAAAACTGCTTTTGATTTCCTGGCAAAGGATGATGGTTTGTTTCCTCTTAATGTCTAGTTTCACTTCAAGAATATCTCTAGACACACTTTCAGCGATATCTCCGGAAATCCATTCTTCCAATGATGCTCCCATTACTTATAACCGACAATTCTCAAGTGTATTTCTATCAAAGATATCTCCAGAAAGGATTTTATGGTTTTCTTCAAAAGTTATTCTATCTCTGGAAATGCAATCAAGGATTCTCTCAAAAAGTCTTGTTATGATTTATTCATTTATTTTCAGGGACTCTCTCAAGGGTTTTTCCAGAAATTATTTGATGCATTCTACCGGTAGTACTTAACACTTAGGGGCTGTCCATAAACCACGTGGTCATTTTTTTGGGACTTTTCAACCCCCCCCCCCCCCCCGCGTGGTCATTAGTCCATACAAAAATTTTTATTTGTCCATACAAAATGGTCATTGGCCGAACCCCCCCCCCTTCCCCATGACCACGTGGTTTATGGACAGCCCCTTAAACTACTGAGGGGGTAAAAACTCCCGCGAACTACCAAGGGTCCAAAATAAGTCGGAAGTCCAACTTTGACAAGGCATTTCTCGGCCGTTTTTCAACCGAATTCAAAACTTTTTTTTTGCTATGGAACCGGACAGGTTTCAAGATCATCGTCCATTTAAAAAAAAATATTAAATAGATGCGTCTACCCAAAGTTATTAAGCAAAAGGCACTTCCTAGTTTTTTTGAGAGCGCATTTTTTGCGCACATTGATCAATAAAACAAAATTTAAAGCGATGCCATATGGTTTTTTCGACTCTAAATCATGCGTACAGCTGGAGTGAACATGTTTACGCAAAACTAGTGATTTTTCAGTACACTGATATTTTATCTTACTCAAAAAACTACTAAAATACCCCATTTTTAACATAAAATAAGCAATAAATCAAAATTTAAAGCGATGACATATAGTTTTTTTGGTCTTAAATTGTTCGTAGGATTGTACTCGACATTTTTGATGAACAATGAAAATGTTCTAATTACACTCTTATTTTGTTTTACTAGGAAAAATACGAACATTCCATACTTTTTACACAAAGTAGTCAACAAAACTAAATTTCAAACGATAACATCTAGTTTTTTAGCCTTGAAATATTCGTAGCAGTTTGGGGGACATACTTGAAAAATAATAGTAATGTTTTCATTACACTCAAATTTTGATTCACTCAAAAATCAACGAAAGTACCACATTTTTCACGCAAAGTGGTTAACAAAAATAATGGCTTACAATGCAAAGTAGTTTTTTACCTTTAAATTATTCGTGAAAGCGTACTGGACGTTGATGAGTAATAGTGATGTCTTCATGACACACTTAATTTATTTAACTCGAAAAGCTACAAAAGTACCATAATTTTCATACAAAACAGTCAATAAAACAAAATTTAAAGCCATAACATGTAGTTGTATGGCCTTAAATTTTCCGTTACAATGTACTGGACCTGTTTTTGATAAAATGTTGATGTTTACGTTACACTTATATTTTGTTTTATAAAAAAAATGTATGAAAATACCACAAAAAAGCGAATAGGCCAAAATTTAAGGTAATGATATGTAGTTATTCAACTTTGAATTTATCGTAGTAGTTTAGTGGATTTATTTGAACAACCCTAGTGAACTTTTGATTGCACTCATATTTTATTTCACTCGGAATACTAGGAAAATACCACATTTTTCACTCAAAGTAGTCAGCAAATAAAAAATAAGGCTATGCATTCTGGTTTTGGAACTGGGAAATCTCGGAAAAAGCTCTGGTAGGAAATATTTAGAAAATTCATGAAAGAACTCTGAAAATCTCTAAGAGAAATCCCGGGAGAAACCTCGGATGATAACCAGCGAAGAAATTCAGCAGAAATATGGGAAAACTCTTTGGCAGAAATTCCAGAAGAAATTATCGAAAATCTCTAAAAATATCGAAAAAACCACGGAAAGAACTATTAATATGAGCAATAAAAAAAGTAAAACACTTTGCGTGGGAACTAGGATGGAAACTTGAGAGAACTGGAGAAAGCCAAAAAAACTTCGAAAATGCTCCAGGACAAAAAATAAGAGATTCCTGAAAAAAATATGATAATAATCTAAATGATTCTTTGATGGATTCACTGAGGAAATCTATGGAAGGTTTTCTAAATGAATCCTTGGAGAAATTCATCAAGCAATCGCTAGAGGAATTTCTGATGAAAACCCAAAGGAATAATTCACTGAAACATTTCAAAAGTTTTCTAAAAGAATTCCTCGAGAAATAGAACCCCTAAATACATTCCGCATGCATCCTTGATGTTTTTTCAAAATATCCCTGAAAGGAATCTCTGGAATATTTTTGAAAGATTTTCGAAAAGAGCTCACGACAAAATATTTTGAAAGAGTCTTTGAAAGATATCCTATAATGTAAATGCAACTTTTGGGAAATTTCTGAAAAACAAATGTATATAGAAGAGTTTCTGAAGCAATATCGTAAAACGGGGTAGCTTTGATAGTTTTTCAGCAAATTTCCTTAATATTATTCCATGTATTTTTCCTGATTTAATAATTTTAAAACAAACACTGGGGTCTCAGTTATAATTGCAATGTAAGGATTGGACAGTTTTAATTGTTTTGGGCGATCAATATTTTTTTCATATGAGCGAGAATCACATTTTCATTTTGGGGAAACTTTGATAGTGCTCTGAAAAACATATTAAATCCCAAAAAATATTACAGATTGCAACGCAAAGAGTATCAGTATGATGGGAAAAGCCGTATGAAATATGTTAGGTTAATTTATTGTATCAAAACATGAATAATTTTATAAAATTATAAATAACAAAGTTAGTCAGTACTCAACTTGAGTGAAAATCTCAGTGCTTTTAGCTATCAAAAATAATTATCTGTGTAAAAATATATTTTTTAAGATACATCAACATGTGACTATATGTTGCGCATAGTAAGTTCTCTTTATTTAAGTTGATTTTGATTTTTTATTAACAAATTTTGAAAACAACGAGTGTAATTGAAAGATCACTATTGTTTACCAAACAAGTGTAGTACTTTTTTACAATTAATTTCATGGCAAAAAAACTATAATGCATTGATTCCAATTTTTATTTGATGACTACTTTGTGTGCATAATGTGGTATTTTACTAGTATTTTGAGTGATATAAAATATGAGTGTAATAAAAACATCACTAAGGTTGTTCAAATGAATCCACTAACCTACTACGATATATTCAAAGTTGAATAACTACAAATCATTGCTTTAAATTTTGGCATATTCGCTTTTTTGTGGTATTTTCGTACATTTTTTATAAAACAAAATAGTAGTGTAATGTAAACATCAACATTTTATCAAAAGCAGGTCCAGTACATTGTAACGGAAAATTTAAGGCTATACAACTACATGTTATGGCTTTAAATTTTGTTTTATTGACTGTTTTGTATGAAAATTGTAATATTTTTGTAGTTTTTCGAGTAAAATAAATTAAGTGTGTCATGAAAACATCACTATTACTCATCAAGATCGTACAGTACGCTTTCACGAATAATTTAAAGGTAAAAAACTACTTTGCATTGTAAGCCATTATTTTTGCTAACCACTTTGCGTGAAAAATGTTATACTTTCTTTTATTTTTGAGTAAATCAAAGTTTGAGTGTAATGAAAACATTACTATTATTTTTCAAGTATGTCCCCCAAACTGCTACGAATATTTCAAGGCTAAAAAACTAGATGTTATCGTTTGAAATTTAGGTTTGTTGACTACTTTGTGTAAAAAGTATGGAATGTTCGTAGTTTTCCGGGTAAAACAAAATAAGAGTGTAATTAGAACATTTTCATTGTTCATCAAAAATGTCGAGTACAATCCTACAAACAATTTAAGACCAAAAAAACTATATGTCATCGCTTTAAATTTTGATTTATTGCTTATTTTATGTGAAAAATAGGGTATTTTAGTAGTTTTTTGAGTAAGATAAAATATCAGTGTATTGAAAAATCACTAATTTTGCATAAACATGTTCACTCCAGCTGTACGCATGATTTAGAGTCGAAAAAACCATATGTCATTGCTTTAAATTTTGTTTTATTGATCAATGTGCGCAAAAAATGCGCTCTCAAAAAAACTAGGAAGTGCCTTTTGCTTAATAACTTTGGGTAGACGCATCTATTTTATATTTTCTTAAATGGACGATGATCTTGAAACCTGTCCGGTTCCATCGCAAAAAAAAGTTTTGAAATCGGTTGAAAAACGGCCGAGAAATGCCTTATCAAAGTTGGACTTCCGACTTATTTTGGACCCTTTGTAGTTTAGGAGTTAATCTATATATATAAAAATGAGTTTGAAGTTCCTTTGAGGCAACAAAACTCAAGAACGGATGAACCAATCAGCATGATTCTTGCACGGTTCGGTTCGTATTCATGGTGGCTGTGTTTATATGTACAAAAAGTTACGAAAATCAACTAGAAAAGCGAGAAAATTGATAAAGTACTGATTTTTCATGAGCTGGGAAGGAGATCAACACGATCGAGATGAAACCAATCTAGAGTGCGGTGTTATTTTAAACACAACAGTTGTCAAACCACCACAAGACGGACGGCAAGACAAAGTTTGCCGGGAAAGCCGGGTTTGCCGAATGAAATAATCAAAGATTGCCTTGGTGATCACGACGTTTAATCAGTTTAATCAGTTTACGCTGTTTAGTGAATCCCCCTATTATTCTTTCAGAATATTTTTCCGAATATCGGTGCCTAGGTTTCTGCATTAAAGATTCCTCTAGAAAATCTTCCGATATTTTAATCAAAAGTTTTGTCAAGGACTTATGACGAAGATCTTCTAATGATTCCCAAATCAATACTTGCAAAGATTTCACCAGGAATTCTTTCGAGGATTTCCCGAAAATACTTCCAAGCAATCCTTCTCGAGCACTTTCAAGAAACTCTTCACGATTTTTTCAGACTTCTCCGCGATTAATTTTACCATTCAGTAAAGGCGAGCGTGATCCTAAAACAGCATCGCGCTCGCGCTGTATACGACGAGTAAGGTTTTATGGTAGGGTAGTGTAGTAATTGTGATGACGGCGCGCGTCCTGAACGGTTAAAAGACTTCTCAAACAATTGTTTCATCAATTTCTTCAGAAATTCCTTAATAACACCCAATAGTTCTATGAAGAATCTTTGGAAGTATACCTGAATATTGGGCATCCTTGGTAGAAATCCTGGAGAATTTTCAGTATGAAACATAGAAGGAATTCCTAGAGCATTTGTGGGGAAATTTCTGGAAAAATCTTAACAAGAACTTTCTCAAAAGTAAACTTTCTATAGGAAGCTTTGAAAGAACTCCCCGAGGTTCATGGATATTTTCTCGAAAAACTCGTGCAGGAGTTCCTACAAACTTCTGGAAACTGCTTTGAAAAACAAGTGCTCGAACGTTTTTTTTTTTTGGGTGGAATTCCAGTGGGAATTTAAGTGCGGAAATGTGTAAAAACATTTCTGAAAATGAAGGAGCTTCTGCAGTCATTTTTGAAAAAAAAAATCTTCTGGGGATTCTTGGTGGAATGTCTGGATATTTTTTTTTTTTTGGAAAAACTTCTTTAAACATCTATAAGAAAACGTCATTGAAAATAATGCTTGGGGTTGGAACAATTGTTGATAATATCTTTCAAAGGATTTATGAAGGAATCTCTGAAAGATGGACTGGAGGAGTTCTTGATGAATAATTAAAGATTTTTTTATTGGATTCATGTAATAATTCTTGTTCGAACTCTTGGAGGAGTCCTCAAAATTTGGCATAGATTTTCTTGTGTTGTTTCGTGTGACTAGACCAGATAAAATCAGTAAGAAGTGATCATAGAACACTAAACCGAAATATAGGCCCTACATCTACCCGTTGGGATCAGATTTGTCCATTGCACTTAACTTTCGATCAAGCTCAATCACACAAATCGGTGAAATTCGTACGAAGTATCATACAAGTTCGGATTGGACCCATTAGTACATCCTCCCAGCACCCCTCAATCCCACAAATGGAGAACCGCTGCCACACCCAAAATCGCCCAATTGCGCGACTCATGTAACCAAGTGTTTTCTAATTTGCTGCAGAGTGCCAAATTTTTCTTTCTGGCCCGGGCGGGACCCTGCCCCGCCGGTCAGTGGATCGGTCCGTCGGATGGACGGACCCCGTATGGGGCGCGATTGTTGGTTGTGTTCGCTCATGTGGGGAAATTGTTGATCGATGTGCGAAAATTATGCCCTATCTGTATAAATTGTTCGCACCTGATCACCATCTGCGTCAGTTGTGCTCGAACAAGAAACAGTTCCGGACCCGGTGTTTCCCCCCGTACCATCATCATCATCATCAAAACGCGCTGTTTACAGTTGTTAAAAACGGAGAGAAAGAGCTCGAAGAACCGAGAATCCACCAAAATGCAGCGTTCCAGTGTGCAATCGTCGTCGTCTTCGCTGTTGGTGGCGTTGGTGTTCTTGCTGATCGGGGCAGCTCTCCCGGTGAAATCGCTGGATGTGTTCAAAGAATGTGCCGGTGCGAAAAGTTCCGTTTCCTGTTTCGGGTCCAAGATGGTGCAAAGTGGGTTGAAGCGGTTGTCCAGTGAAAAGTCGCTGCAACTGTTCCCGGGTGTGGATATTGTTGAGGCACCGGTGGACAGCAACGAGCCCGAGGGCGCTCGGTCGTACACCGATAAGGAGGATTCGAGTGTGTTGGGGCGCATCGCTCGGTATCTGAGCAGCCACGAGATGAAAATTAACTTCGGCGAGTTGGCGCGTAAAAGTAACTTCCAGAATGCGATCGGATCGATGGTGCGAAATGTCCAGGATGATATGCTAGGCGAAATGGCAGGTACGTGATACAGGAATGGGTAATTGAGGAAAAGAGGTGTTTAATTTTCAATTGGAATTGTGATTTGCCGTTGTAATTGGAAAAGTTGTGAAAGGCCAATTCTATTTGTGTACTGCTTATGTATCGTTTGTTTGGGAGTGTTCCACACTGCACCGATGGAGCATAACGGCATAAACTAAAAAAAATCTGAAAAATTTCTTGGCGGCATTCAGAACTATTAGCTAAGAATTTCTTTAGAATTTCCTGTTTGGGCTTTAACAGAAATAACCATTGAAGGATTTTTAATTCATATTGTACCGTCAAACGGGGTTACTTGCAACAGCGGTGTAACTTGCAACACGATGACATACACTAAATGTGAAGCATTTTCTAATAATAATGAAATCTAGGATGCCCTACTATTTCGGTTATAGTGATTATGTGTATCAAAGATCGATTTAGTATAAAAATTGGCTTTGTTTCTTTGTTTATGGTTTAGCTACACTGTTAAAACGGATTGCTCATTTTATGCCATGAAAACAAGTATGAAAATCGTGCTTGACCTCTCCCTTATGGTAAGTGCGATAAGTCTGATGACCTTGCTTGCAGTTAGGGTACCTAATAGTAAGCTTATCTAAACGATAAAAGTTTGAGAAACTTATCGACTAAGTAATGCAAAAAATCATTATTATATTCGACAACCACTATGGGGTAACTTGCAACAGTTGAATTTGACGAAACCTTCTATTATTTATCTTTATTTCACGATATATTTGACAGAAATAACCGAAATGGATCATTTATTGATTACGTAACGCGTTAATTTTTAAATGACAGTTCATTTTTTTACATTTTTTTTTTTGCACGTTTGAAGGTCACATTGCATTGTGAGGAAATACCACATTTTGAAGTTTCATTCATGTTTCATCATGTTAAAAATTCATTTTTTGTTTATGAACTCTGTAAAGCAATCACCAACATCAATTCTGAACCTAGATGGAGTAAATTATTTCAGTTTAATACCCAAATTAGCGAGTTTGACATTTACAAAGTAGAATAGGTGTGTTTCAATCATGTTAATTTAGCTGAAATTGCCAAACACCACTTCAAACTGAAGGCTACTTGAAGATAACTCACTCTACATTTTCAAGAAATGACAATAATCATTGTTGTCATTTTGTAATGAGTGCTCAGTCACGAGAATCATATATATTTTGTGTTTGAGGGACGTGAGACCTGTTGCTAAAAGATATACACTCGCTTGCTATAACTATCAATCCTTTCATAAAAAATTAATGTCAATTGATTAGTGTACATCTTTTCATGGTATGTTTCATGCATAACATCAAAAATTTACAATACAACTAAATACTAGAATGTTAGTGCTGTTTAATGATAGCTAACTTCGCTTTATATCCTATGTTGCAAGTTACCCCACAGATGGGGCAACTTGCAACAATCATGTATTTCGCACCTCCTGATTAGGTGGCAACGTATTTTGGTAAACCAAGTGCAGCATAGTATTCTACTCGGGGTAATTAGCGTACACGATGCTTCACAGGATGTTTCAAATGTTTAGATTTTCAATGATATTGCTTCAAAGTCGAAAAGTGTTGCAAGTTACCCCATTTGACGGTATATGAAATTTTTCATTGGAAAGAATCTTCAAGGTAAATCTCGATTTTTTCCAAAAAAAAATCCCAAAATATAAATGGAAAACATTCTAAGAATTTTTCATAATTGATTCCAATTAATTCTGTAGAAGCTCTTCTAATGATTTCTATGGGAAGTATTTGAATGAGTTGTTCAATGATTCGGAAAACCTCTTCAGGAATACTTTGAGAGATGCTATGCTTTCAAAGACCTTCGCAAAATAAAAAAGGGTCCATTGACTTCTCCGGGGTTTCTCTCTCTTAGATTTCTCAAGAATTTCTTCAGGAACAAATTTCTCAAAAGAATTCTGTCACAGATTTTGCCAGAAACTCTTTTGGAGACAATCCAAAAACATTGCCATACATTTCTCCTGGAACACTTTCTATGAATGCTGTCAAGGATTTCTCAATTTTTTTGGATTATAAAAAATCTTCAACCGATCTCTCCGGAAATTCGTTTATGTTTTTTTAAGAAATTGATTAAAAAATCATTGTGAAGATTCTTGGAGAGATCTTGGTAGTAAACTTGAAAGAATTCTAGGAATCCTTGGAAGCAAACCTAGACGCTTTGCAATACGGAAGTTCGGAGAAGTTTCAGGAATAATTTCTGGGAAAATTTCTGGAGTAATCCGTAAAGTGATTTCTGAAAAGAAATCTCTCCATGAATCTGTAAAAAAAATTGACATAATTCCTAGAAAAAGTATTGAGCACAATCATGGAAGAAATCCTGGCAACTAAGAATCTTTGAAAAAATAATTGAAAGAATCCCTGGATGGTTTTCTACAAAAAGATAATTTATTGAGACCTTCGACGCCTTCAAAATATTCCTTCAGCAATGTTCTGAATTTATTTATGCGGGAACGATTGGATTCTATGGAAATATAAAGTTTCTTGTTTATTTTTTTAACCTTCCGTACTCGCGTGGTTGGTCACCGCCAGCACCACACTAATGCTGAATACAAAAAGTTAGAATTTTCTACGTGTTGTACAAAACACAACAGCGCGATCACTCGAGGGTTAAGGCGTAACAAATTTCTTGAAAAAAATTGTAGGAAGTTATTTTTAAAATACCATAACTTTGTTACTTGTTTGATATAACGCGATGCGAGACAGGATACAACACTTATTTTTGGCAAAGCCTGCTACTCTGCTTCTAGTTCTATGAGCATTTTCACGGTTATTATTTGGGATGTTTGTATATTGTATGGCAGGCATGAAGATCTGCCAAAGTCAAGAAAGTTTCATTTACGAAAAGTTTCTAGGCCTACCGGGAATCGTGGATGTCGCCCTTAGCATAGTCATTGGTCATTCGTGTACATACCGCATCGGCTACATGGGTCCTTAATACGTGTGATCAATTTCGATTTTCAATTAAATCAACGTATATTTGTACATATTATTTGTAAAATTATTAAAAAAAGTCCATAGCTCTGGTGAGATTTGAACTCACGACCAGTATGTTAGACAAGTGCGTTACCAACTCAGCTACCGAGCCAATGAATGACATGGCATTTAGGTTATTATACAGCCATTCCATAGAAAATCGATATAGTGCAACTCCGAAAGTCGCGATACTTGGCGAGTTTGTAGTTCCTCGCGTTTTAAACAATTATTGCAAAGTTCCGATGACCCTGAATAAACCGAAGCATACTTATTTATACAATAAATAGAATTGAGGCTTTTTTTTCTCGGATTGCCAACTAATTTTTTTCTTTTTTTCACGCGTTTCAAACATTTATTGTAATCTTCCGATGACCCTGGAGGGATCGGTTCTGCTTGGGCCTCTCACTGAGCAGAAACATAATTATTTAAGCGATAAATAGAAAAAAATCTCTTTGATTGCCGGCTTTCTGGATTAAATTTCAACTAAGTAAAGTAAAGACTTTTTGAATTAAATTTCAACCAAGTAAACAACCAATGACGTAGGTCCATCGCCAGCTTTTCAGGCGAATCCTTGACCTACATAATACATCTCCCAACCACCCACTCCGTAGTACTTATGGGAGTGTCAC
Organism: Aedes albopictus; assembly: GCF_035046485.1. Lineage (NCBI taxonomy): Eukaryota > Metazoa > Arthropoda > Insecta > Diptera > Culicidae > Aedes > Aedes albopictus. Next base: position 296,457,298 of record NC_085136.1, on the reverse strand, counting down.
TGAGTCGGAGGCCTCTTAAATAAGTGCTACATTAACATTTCCTTCCCCTATCCCAAGTTACGGTAAATATGGGCGTGGCCGGGAATAATGACATTTGTGCTTTTGGTATTCTTGCATAAGATTGGAGCAAAGTTAACTCCCCGGCCTTGTTCCGAAAAGCAATCTGAACAAGATTAGCAAAAGGTACATGAATGTTGTAAGTATCTAATCTACGAAGTACACCGTAACTACGCTAACGCTATGTCTTTTTTAATAAATGGTCAAATTTGTCCATACAAGACACTTCTTTATATTTGTGTATATTGTGGATCCTTATATACACTCCCGATCAAAACTTTGGGGTCTATCCCTTAAAAAACCATGTATTTTTTAGGTCCATAACTCCGCCAATTTGCGTCCGATTTCAAAACCCTAGGTCTCATTCAAAAAATAATAAGTCAAAGTTACTTTGAACATGATTTATGTGAAACTTTTACAAAAATATTTGTACGTAAACTTAACCCAAATTTCTAGATTAAGTTTAAATAAGGGCGAAACTAAGATGATCGATTTCTCTTCGTTGGCTCCTTCTTTTGCAAATTAAAGTGGCAAGATGCAACTTCAATTGAACTTTTTTACGCTTAGACGCTAGAATGCATCGCAACCTAGCGTTTTATGACCAAAAAGTGCAACCATACTTGCATCTTATCACTTTAATTTGAAGAAGAGAGATTCGATGAAGAGAACTCGTTCTTAATACTTTCGCCCTTATTTAAACTCAATTTAGATTTGGCAATTTTTCTAAAAAGTTAATATAAATTCACGGCAGTGTCGCTGCAAATTGGATCAACGAAATTTTATGATGAGAGCGGAAATATAACCTATTTTCTATTAGCTTTCAACTGCTTTTTGCCAAACTTGACTAAAAAAAATCTAGGAAAAAAGTTATTAAGTAAATTAACTCTTGATGTCATCGACCAAAAGTTTGGGGTCGACCCTCAATATGATGTATCAGCCAAAAGTTTGGGGTCATTTTTGTAAAACATGGAAAAGTGATTTGGTGATATCTTCGTCATCTATAATTCAATTATAATTATTTTTGGCTTATTTGAAACATAACGTTCATATACTTATATGTATTCCCTTTATTTCTCGAATGCAATATTCTCATTGCTGAGAAAGTTGACTCTTAACAAATCCCAATCCCACCTAAAGGTGGGTTCACTATAAACATTTTAGTGTGTGCTCTATTGCTTAGAGTCGAGATAATTTTTGAATTATTTGAAACCACATTAGCACTCTATAAAAATAACCATACACTTTTTTATGTGGTTTGTTCCACTTTTTAATTATTCAACCACTTATCATAATTTTACAGCACTTTTGTCCACCAAGGCACTGCGTGAGTAATTCCAATTTGCAGCTGCACTTCACTTTGTGCAGTGCCTAAACGTATTCTATTCTAATTCTACTATATCGAACTGGTTACATTTGCACTGCTGTCACTTTTCTACTCTGTCCATGGTAGAATTATGAGAACGAAGATGTTGACGTGTGGCCCTTGTTCCTTTTCCAGTCCGATTGGGGATCGGGTGTCAGGGGAAGAGCAACTGACGAAAAATGGTAAGTGTCGAGGCTGGGATCGAGCCCATGATCATCCACTTATGATGTGAACGTTTAGCCACTACGCCACGGGCCCTGGCAACTTACAAATTAATTGAACTGAAAAAATGTATTCTGGAAACTTCACGAAAAATAAATGTTCTAAATTTATGAAAATAAAAAAAAAAACAAAATTACGAAAATCGTGAATAAAACAAAATTTTTGCTCAAAACATGTTTACATTGATTCAAGATAACGCAAAATGACATTCAGAACAAGAATACAAATTGGAGTATTATATAGGCTCATATTAATCCAGAACTTCAGAATAATTCCAAAAGGTGTAAACGTCATTCAAGACTTCGTCCATTTATTCAATTTATTTCCAATACTCCTGTAATATTTTAAGAAAATTAAATGTATTAATAAAAACTTCAACATTGATGAGATATTATCAAAACGTTCTAGAAAATACTCACTTCTAGGATATGGTTTTTTTTACATACACCCTTAAAATATTTTGAAGTCCTAAATTATCAAGGAGTGACATCTTAATGGTTCTCAACGTGTCTATGCATATATTCAATCGATTTTTAAGAATACTTGGTACACCTTAACATACACCAGTTGTCGAGGCTGACAGGCACAAAAGTTATCATCTTCCATGTTCAATTAAATTGAATCCTAGGAGAGTGGTCCTAGTGTCTTGGTTAACTCAGGGTGACATTTTACTCCGATAAAAAAGGGTCGAATGAACCGGGTAGTAAAAATCCATATAGGAATTTCGCTACAAGGATTTTTTCCAGAAATTCCGTCAGAATTTCTTTCTGGAACTTCTTTAAAAATATCTCCTGGAATGTCCCGCAGGATTTCTTATACAATTCCTTCCGCATTTTTGACGCTATTTTTCTTGGTATTCCTTTTTGATTTTTTTCCGGAAAGGTATACTTCCGGATTCCTGCCAGGATTCCTGAATTCCAACCGATTTCTTCTGGAGTTTTTCACGGAGATGCTATATCTTCCCAGTGTTCATCCAGTATTATGCTCAAAGAAATCTTCGTGGGATTTCTACCAGAATTTATCCCGAATACTCTATAAGAATATCTGTCGGGATAAATCGTGGAATTTCTTTCGGCATTCCTCACGGACATTTTACCCGATTCCTTCCGGTGTTCCTCTTGGGACTTCTCCAGAAGATCTTCACAAAATGTCTTTCAGAGTTGCTAAAGGAGTTATTCCTGGGGTTTTTACAAAAGTTCCTCTAAGGGTTTCTGAAGCAGTTTTCACGAATTTACTGCAAGAGTTTCTCAAGAGATTTCTTTCATTTTTTCCTGTGATATCTTCAAACCATTGCTTTGGGCTTTCTTCGAGATGTTCTTCCTGGTCCCTACAGGAATTTGTTAAAAGTTTTCGCGAGGTTTATTTTGAAGTTTTACCTGAGACTTTTCTCGGAGTATCTCCTGAAACTTTTTTCAGAAGATTCCTTCCGATGTTGGTCATGAGATGTCTCTCAGAGTTTTTCTTAATTTACCCTGGATTTTCTCCTAAGATTTTTTTCCACACGAGTTGTTGTTGATATTTCTCATTGAATTATTCTCTTGCATTCTTTCAGAGCTAGGCTGTTTCTTGCAGCTGTGCCGGATTTCTTGCAGTGCAGAGTTTTTACAGATATTTTGTGCATTATATATTTCCCAAAATTCTTCCCGGAATCTTTACCAGAAATTGTCCCGATATTCTGGATATTCCTTTAAGGATTTCTTCCAAAGTAATTGCAGAGATTCTTCAACGGGTTTTCTTCAGAACGTCTCCTGAGATAACTGACGAAATACCTTATAGGAAATTCATGGAGAAATATTCGAGGGAACTCAAATAAAATCTTGCGAGAAACTCCGCAAAGTGTTATTGAAGAAATCTCGACAGGTACTTCAGGAAAGACCTGAAAAAAAATGAGACAACTCGAAAAAAGTTCTAGGTTATAGTAATCCCGAGAAGAAATATTAAGGACATCCAAGGAGGAATTGTGAAAACCTCATGGAATCCTGAAAGCAGCTGCGGACAAAGTTCCGCGAGGAAAACAAGTGGAATATCGGAAAACTCTCGGTAAAAATCCAATAGTTTATGGATAGCTGTCCTACTAAAAAAGACATGGACACTGGCTTCAGCCGACGGCTATACCGATTGAACGAAACTTAGCACGGAGTGGCTACGGATAAGAAGCTATTCTCGTGAAAAATGTTATCGCTCGGAGCGGGAATCGAACCCTCATCCACCCGGACTCTAATCGGATGGCTGCGAGGTTCAACCAATGACATTCTTGAAGAAACTTTGAATAGTTTTGAATGGATCCTCCTGAAGATCCATTCAAAACTATTCAAAGTTTCTCCCAGCGAGAATCTCTAGAAGTATATCGGAAAACCTTTGCAAGAAATATCGAGACGTACTCAAACAGGTATCTCGTTCAAAAGAATCCTGCGGAAAGCCAGGAAGAAACTATGGAAGAAATTCCAGGAATTATGCTCAGAAATCTTGAAAGAATTTTTGAAGAGTAGGGGAACTTGCGTATTTTCGGCAGTTTTGTTCTCTTCGTCATGGGGTTTTTTTTTAAAACCTGTTGAACTCAGAGTTGGCATCAAATCCTTCCCAACCAAGCTGAATATGATCAAGTTTCAGGCAATTTGGCCGGCATAAATTCCTCATGACGAAGAAATTTTTAGAAAATTTGGGTTATTTTTTTAATAATAAACTTTCAAAATTTCATCTGGAAAAACCTGGAAAACTCAGGGAATTTTATTTTGAGCTATGAGTAGACACCCTGTAACTCTTGTGACCTTCATGCCTCGGACCTGGGAGCGAATCCCACTTTCGACATCCACATAGAAAGGGAAGCAAAGCTGAAGGTCTCGAGATAAAAACATAAACATTTCTCAAAGTCATATTTCTCCGTCATAAACCCAAATTATTGTTGTACTATATAATAAATCTTATGAATATTCAATCGAGGAATCAAACAAATTTCAAGGCAGAGGTGTTTTAAACTTGCGCAATGTTACTAATAACTATTCAATGTGTTTGCAGAGATAACCCAACCGAAGGGATGAAAATTGGAATTTTTGAAATTTGAAGCCAATCTGATACGCAAATGTTCTGATGTCTTTCGCGGGTATAGACACTAGTGTTTTTTTTTATATTTTAGCACTTATATGAATATAGCATTATCTGGATTGTATTTTATTTATTATTCGTAGTAGCTCATGGAATAACTGCTTGACCTACTCGGTACAAGATTCTCTTGCTGGTAATGCAGACTGTTTCAAAAAATGTAAATATACTTTATTTTGTTTTTTTTTTAATAAATTGAATTATTGCAATATTTTTTCAAATTTCTTTCGCCATGTTGTGTTTATCATTCCTAATGTCATGATATTTTTAAGTTCTCTCAAGTTCTTCAATTATTACTCCATGCTAAATGCTTAAAAAAAGATCGCGTAACCATTTTTTTCAGTAAAAATAGGTTTTACTAAAAGAAAAAGAGCATTATTTAACGATAAATAAAACATTTAATTTTTGTTTCTTTTTTAAATTTCACTTTCAATTTCCACTTTTCAAGAATTAAGTTTTCTTACTTTTGCACGAAATGTCCATTTCTTGGCAATCCATTGGCAAATGATTTCTTACACAACCTATTATTAACAGAAGCTACGTTTTCTGGTACATGTACCGTAATGCTCTTCATGGCATAGTTTGTGTACATCGTTTTACAGATGGCACACGTAGCAGCCAGCCAAACAGTTTTGTGGTTGTTCTCCGTTGGATGCTCTGTAAGACAGCAAAGGCCGAGGAGATCACGTTTCTCAGTTTTAATAGCCACAGTCGACAAGCAACTATTTCCGAACTTTTAAAAGGCACATGAAATCTTTACTTTCAATAATAAGAAAGAGAAGAATAAAAAGCTGAAGCATAAGAAGTCCTGAAAAAAAACAGAATTCCAATAAAAAAAACTCCACTATACGCTCAGAAAATTTTGAAAAAATATGTATATTTGGGACGATCCTTGTTTCACTGAACAAAAAAAGGGACAGTGATATAATTTCAAATTATAAGTGTAAACTGGACAAAATCGAATGCCTCGAGAAATTTCAGAAGCATTCGAGATTTGCTGAGAAGCTTCTTACTGAAATTTTTGAAAGACTTGCAGCTCCACTTCTACAGTTAAAAAAAAAAAACCTTTCCAACAAATTAAGATCCTATAATAAATTATCTAGAATCAAATATAGAAAAATCACAAAATAGTTCCTGGAGAAAGGGCAGCTTTAATTTCAATGCATCTTAAGGCGAAACTGGAAACATTTTCACATTTTTTTGCGGTTTTTGATTTTTTATTAAATAACGAAGCAATATTTTCAAAATCGGTTTTCGTACACATGTAGAGTATGGATCAAGGTATCTTCTGAATTTTTTTGAGGTGGAAAATGTGTTCCATTTTTTCAGAAACCATTTTTTTGTGAAATTTTGTTCAATAATGGTTTTTGTAAAAACGAAAAACATTTTCCACTACAAAAAAAATCAGAAGATGCCTTGATCCATACTCTACATGTGCAAACCGAACGAAAACCGATTTTGAAAATATTGCTTCGTTATTAAAAAAAAAATCCTAAACCAAAAAGTGAGGAAATGCTTCCAGTTTCGCCTTAAGCTCAAGAAACGTCTTCGACAATTCATACACGAGTGTGATGGGTAAAAGACACCATATCTCCTTTTTGAGAGAGACTAACCAGCCATGGGCTAAAAGTCTCTATAATAAAGCTAAATCAATCAAATCAATCCTTTATGAATCGTGGAATGTATTGGAACCATTTCAAAATCTAAAACTACTTAATTAGTTGCAATAGGCATCCCTGCAAGAAAGGTCTTAGGGTGTAACTATCCTTATTGCAATGTATTAACGAACTTTGAAGGAGTTCTGTTAAATATGTTTTTTAAATATTTTCCAGATACAGTATCAAAAACTTCTCCATGGTTTTGCAGAATCTTCTTCTTCTTGGCAGTGTCCCCACTGGGACAAATCCTGCTTCTCAGTTTAGTGTTCTATGAGTACTTCCTGAGATCTTCTCTGTCAATGACTCCTTGCAGATGTATATCATATGGCTGGTACGAAGAAACTCTATACATACTCCAAGGAAGTTAAAGAAATTTCCTCTACGAAAATTTCCTGGACCGACCGGAAATCGAACCCGTCACCCTCAACATGGCATGCTGAATTTCCACACCTTCACAGCTGTGGCTATATGGGCCTAGCTCAAACTTACCACTATCCAATATTCCACTTACACCGTTTTTTTCCTTCCCTTCTACCATCCACAGAAGCCCGCAAAAAGGACAAGGGAGGCCTCGGAATGATCCTGCTGATGAAGGTGATGATGAGCAAAATGCTGGGAGCGCTCGGATTCGGTGCTGTGGCAGCGCTGGCCATGAAGGCCCTCGGCGTTTCGATGATGGCCCTGGTGATGGCTGGCGTGATCGGGCTGAAGAAACTGGCCGATGGAGGCGGTGACAACAAGGGACGCCAGAACTACGACGCCGATATCCAGGTGCTGGATGGTGGCTACGGAGGAGACCATTACGACCGGGTGGATTCCTCGGCCGTTCAACGACGACGACGACGACGCTCGCCGAGTTTGGCGCCCTACCGAGGATGGACTGAGGAGGAGAAGCATGAATAAACGAGGGGACGACGGGTGGGGTCCGGTGAAATAGAGGCTGAAACGACATTTGTTAGTGTTGAGAATTACTGAAAACCAATAGTTGAAATTGGTTATTTATTTATTTATTGTTATTTATTATAAAAAGACAGACGCTTCTAAATAAACGAATTACTTACTGAACATGCTTTATTTTGTTTTTTGCTTCTGACCTCTTGCTTTTTTGTTTCTCACTGTTTGCTTATTGATTCTTAATTTATGGTTCTTGATGTATTCTCCTTTCTGGTTTATTTTTCCTTATTTTTTCCTACTTCTTAATTTTTCCTAATTCTTGATTTTTGATTCTGTCTTCTTTCATCTTCAAGCCTTTGGAAGCCTTCTAGCATCCAACTCTGTGTATAGTTTTCAGCTTTTCTGCTCTAATCATAATATTGGTTTAGTTCATAAATTCAATATAGTTATGTATGCACAATTCATACATATCAAGAACTCAATAGCAAGCATTCCGTCGTTTCAATTTATCAAACGCAAGCCAAGAGAAATGCTTCCCATGCAAATTAAAAAATGTGCTGTCTTCTAAGCCACACAATTCTGGTATCTGCTGGTTCCATTCCACTTACGAAATTAAACTATGTAAATTGTTTCCGAAGCTCTATAACCCCTTTTTCCTCCATTCAATGTTTCATTTCGCTACTGCAAATAATTCGGGCCCACGTGCTCTGGCAGCGCAGCTGCCAGGCCTTCCCGGTTGGGGATCTAGCATAAATTTGTGCACTCACTCCGTCCGGTCGCATTCCCCAAAATCGTTCGCTTTCATGCTTTCAGTTTCGCGCTAGAATCACCTTCATCGAATCGGTCGGAAGCCCGGAGAAATTTGCAATATAGATGCCTAGGTAGGGTACACTGAGCTGTCGTACAAAAGCGGAAAATACCACCGCCGCACCATGGAAAGTCATTGAGCCGTGCACTGAAATTAATCTGTTTCGATTTTCTCCGTGAAATGACATTACCGCTTGATGTTTCAATGGAAGTTTTCCGCCAAAGTCAACCGGGTCGAGCGCTCTTGAATGAACAGAACGGATTGCGATTTCATTTCATTGAGTATTTTGTTTCATTGTGGTTGTTTTCAATGGTTCATGTACATCAAAGGAATTACTTTTGGGTAAAATTGAATATCATAACTCCTACCCTTGCTTTAAGATAGCTCTCACCAGTTTTCTCGAACCCCCTCCCTCATTCACCCTTGTGTTATTAATGGACGGTCCCTTACTGAATACCTGGCATCTTTATGGGCTCTCGTCCCGTTCCTTATGTAGAACGTTTTTTTTTTCGACACAGATCAAGAAAACCACGTCGTCAACATTAATTATTGGGTACGAAAAACGTGCACTATCCGCTTTTCTCCCAAGTTCTCACCAACCAAAAGCACGTGACGGTTTACAGTCAACAACACCGGCAAATGAGATTGCGTTTGAAGAAAGAGAGTAAATTTAATTATTTTAAGCGTTTCGGTTCACACCATCATCTGCTGCACCAGGGCCAGCAGGAGTGCTAGCACTAGCCACCACTGGTTGCTGATGAAATGGTTCAACGTACGCCTTAAACTATGCAAGTCTGTATGCATGATCGTTGGTTCAGCTTCAGCAAATTGTGGGGAAGCTTTTTGCTGGTCCCAAGGCCTTTTCACTGCTGAGCAAGTTTTCACAGCTTTATTTGAGTTCACTTCATTTTTCGCATCGTTGCCCATAGCTCCTGACGTGTGAAAGCTAACGATGTTAACACGGGAAAAATGTAAAAGAAAACTGGGATGAATTTGGATGGATACATTTCATATCTGTCATTCACTTTTAAAATGAAGTTTAGTTCAAGCTAGAATTTTGTTTAAAGGCTATTGAAATGAACGAAGCTGGAAACCTTTTTATAGCCGGGGTCCAATTTTGGGCACTTTCAGCTTACAACTCAGTCAATATTATTCCAATTGACTTGAATTTGTTCACATACTGTATAGAGTAATTCGCCAATTGTTAAACGGTTGGTTCTGAAATTTTTGTTTTCATTTGTTTTCCTGTTCACAATTCCACGTGATCAAAAATCCAGTTATTTCTTACACTTTCCATTGAATTCACTTTGCCTTTAATACTATTTTCTAAAAGAAATCGATACATTTGAATGCATTCTTAAACTATCTTATCTTAATGTTGACCGGTTCTCGCTAAGTGTTGAACGGGTCACACTGGTAGTTGAAATTATAATTTAGGGGCTTCCCATAAACCACGTGGTCATTTTATTGGGACTTTTCAACCCCCCCCCCCCCGCGTGGTCATTTACCATACAAAATTTTTTATTAGTCCATACAAAATGGTCATTGGCCAACCCCCCCCCCCCCCCCCCCCCCCCCCCCCCCCCCCCTCATGACCACGTGGTTTATGGACAGCCCCTTATCTATTACAAATATAGGGAGCGGACCTGGTGTGATGGTTAGAACACTTGACTATCACGCCGAGGACCAGGGTTCGAATCCCACTCCCGACAAACTCGCAAAATGTGAGTTCTTCTTTTGGAAGGGAGGTTGCACATCTGCGCGGAAAACCACCAGCCGCCACGGAAATCCATCACCCTAAACCAGGAGGCCATCCCCACCAAAAAGACTTTGAAGACCCTTGGCGTCACCCTGGACCGGCATCTCACCCTGCAGGCCCACGTCGACCAGGTCAAGAAGAGCTGCAAGAGCCGTTTAAACCTTCTTCGGAGCATCTCGGGCAAAAGAACCCGGAGCGACAGAGCCACCCATCTGAGGATCGCCGACGCCATCATTGGCAGCCGGATAACGTACGGCATCGAGCTAACCTGCCGAGCGCAAGATCGTTTAATCAGGACGCTAGCACCCATCCACAACCGGGCCATTAGAACCATTTCCGGCCTGCTCCCCTCAACCCCCGCAGACGCAGCATGCGCCGAAGCTGGCGTTCTGCCCTTTCGGCACAAAGTCGCGCTGACCACCTGCAACCGAGCCATTGGTTTTTTTGGAAAAAAACCCGGGAGAACGGGCAAAGCTGCTTCCTCGTCGAGCAAGCAAACCTGGCCCTCCAAACTGCGGCCAACGCCACGCTTCCCCCGGTGAACAACACCACCGACTCCCGGTGGAATGTTCGGTCTTCTCGGCTGAAGCTGCAGGGATTTTCCAAGCAATAACAGCCCCAAGAGACCGACCCGTACTTGTTGTGACTGACTTACAGAGCGCTATCTCAGCAATCGAGAGCCCAAAAGCGAAACACCCCTTCATTCAGGGCGTCCAGGCAGAATTTGATTCCACCGAACACCTGACAGCTCTAATGTGGATCCCCGGGCACTGCGGAATTCGCGGAAACGAGCGAGCCAACGAGCTGGCTGGCATCGGCAGGAACAGCCCCCTCCTTACACCGAAAACCCCAGCAGACGACGTGAAAAAGTGGGTCAGGGACACCATATGGCGGTCCTGGTCCAACGAATGGAGGCGGGACAGGATTCTGTTCCTACGAAAATCTAAACCATCCACGGGGCCCGACGAAGACCTGCCAAACCGGCGGGAACAAACTGTCCTCTCTCGGCTCAGAACGGGACACACTCGGGTGTCACATAGTATGACCACCAACAGCTCCGGCTTCCACCGACAATGCGAAATCTGTGTCACACCAAACACGGTCGAGCACTTCTTGTGCACCTGCCCAGTTTACGAGGCCCTCCGTCAGACGCACCAGGTGACAGACGTCCCCAGGTCACTGGCCAACGACAAAATCAACGAGCGCCAAGTAATCAACTACCTCAAGGAAGCTGGCCTCTTTGACAACATTTGAGCGATCGGCGTAAGGACCCTGGTCGTGGGCACCTCGGACCTCTCGGACTCCCCGGGATCCGAGTGGTAAGTCCCACTTCAAACAACCCACCCCTCCACCACGACACCACGATCAATCCGGTCGTCAAGGAGGAAAGAATGACCCCGTCACGTGCATTCACACAACACTACCGTTCAGAACTCCCCGGGTTGGAGCCCCCCCCAGACGAAAAACTCTGGATTTGGGTCCCAACTTTCCACGAGAACGCAAACCATCAAGCGCCTCGGGCTTGCCCAAGGATTAATTACCCAGCCGACGAAACCACCCCGGCTGTGGGCACTTCGGACCCCCCGGACTTTCCGGGATCCGAGCGGTAAGGCCCACCCCAAGCGGCCCACCCACCCAACCACCACATCATCGCGATCAAGCCGGCCGATCTAGAAGGAAAGGGTGGCCCCGCCTCGGGCGCCCACACAACCCATCCAGCCATTACGTCACCGCGACTAATCCGGTCGAATAAGGAGGAGAGGGTGCCCCCACCACGGGTACCCACATAACTAACACCACCCCACAAGGCCCCCCGGGTTAGGGCCCCCCTCAGACGAAAAACTCTGAGGTTGGGCCCCAACCCCACACAAGAGACAAACCGTTGGACTCTCCGGAGCCCCCATCAACCAATCATTCAAGCGATGAAGCCACCCCTGGTCGTGGGCACCTCGGACCTCCCGGTCTCCCCGGGACCCGAGTGTAAAGTCCCACCTCAAGCGACCCACCCAACTACCATGTCACCGCGACCAAACCGGTCGATCAAGAAGGAAAGGGTACCCAGAAAAACTCTGGGGTTGGGCACCAACCCCCCACGAGAACGCAAACCACGGAGCACCTCGGGCTTCCCCATGGACCAACCACCCAACCAACGAATTCATCCCGGTCGTGGGCACCTCGGACTCTCGGACTCCCCCGGGACTCGAGTGGTAAGCCCCACCCTAAGTAACCTAGCCACTCAACCAGCGCACCCCTACGACTAGCCCGGTCGGATACGAGGAAGAAGAGACCCCACTCCGAAGCTCTGTATTTTTTCTCTCCCGGTGAGCCCTTCTGGCTCACCAGATTTTAGAAAAGAGACGAACCAGCCAAGGGCTGAAAGTCTCTATAATAAAGATAAATCAATCAATCAAATCAATTTCAGAAGGGAAGTAAAGCGTGGGTCCCGAGATGAACTAGCCCAGGGCTAAAAATCTCGTTGATACAGATAAAAAAAATATTACAAATATATCAGAATTTAATATTTAAACTTCAGGAATGTATCAGAAGGGGTCAAAGGAGCCCAAGGAGCTACCAAGGGAGATTCTAAGAGGAGTTTTAGGTATGTATCAGAGGCGTATTAGGGCTTTTTAGAAAATTTCAGGAGGATTCCGAAAGGGTTTTCATTGAGTGCAGAAAGGATGGGAAAAAATCATTAATTTATTGCGTATCCCTCACTCACATCCACGCACAATCTGATGCGAGTGTTCTCCCCCAGCCAAGCAAAATCTTTCCACTTTCATTGCCCATTCTTTCTAATCGCCGAGCACCGAGCGACGCAAGCAACGACGGCCGAATGAATCGCTACCGAATCTGAGTGCCGATGGCGAACGAACCAAGATTGAACGAATGTTTGCGTTCCGAGTCGAGTGCGAGAGCATTCATATTGAAACGTTCATTTGGCGTTCAGTGGAAGCATTCAGGACTGGGAATTGAATCAGTGAGTGCGTTTTGATTCAATCAGCTGAATGCCACTCGGTAGTTGAGAGAGCGAACGTTCTTGTCGTATTCACCGATGCAAGCTGATTCATTTCGCACTCTATTTGTTTCTCTCCTGATTCGCTTCGGTGGCGTCGGTGGCGAGCCTTCGTGCCGCGTTCGTTCCTAGTGCGCCGTGCTCTCACTCAGCATTGGGTTGTTGGCGTTCTTTTTGCTATTTTGCATTGCCGGCATTCGGGTGAGCGAATGAGTTTTCCCATGCTTGGAGTGCAGAGGACGTACCTGTAATATAAAAAAAAAACGAAACGCCTATGCAACCTCCTGAGACTCCTAGATCATTCATGGGACGCCACCGTAACCTCCTGAAACCCTCTGGAATCGCCTAAAACAACCTGTAACGCTCCTAGATTTTTTCTTAAAACGCTCGATAACCTTTGGAACGTACTTGATCCTTCTGAAACTGAGATCCCCTCCTGGAACTCCTGGAACGCCCTGAAGCCATTGGAACACCCCTGAAACGTTCTGAAACCGCTGGAGAATCCCTAAAATACCCCGGTAACGCATCTGTAACGCCCTGGAACATCTTGTTTCCTCAAGGATAGGGAGATTCTTTCAAAAGTTTCGCTAGGTCTCCTTTAGAAATTCATATTTTTTCCAAAACTTTTCCAGGAAGTTATGCTTGAATTTCTCCAGAGGGTCCTACAAGAACGTCTACTACATTTATTTCAAAATTTTCTCAGGCATTTATCTGGAAATTCCTTAAAAAAATCTCAAAAGACTCTTCTGGAAGTTATTCCAGGAATTCCTCCAATAGTTCCACTTAAGACAACTTTGGAACTTTAAAACCTTCCGTCAGGGATTCTTTTACTTTCTTTTCAAACATTAAATCTTGCAGATATTATTGCAGAATGTTATCCTATGCATGTTTGGAGACATTTTTCAATAAATTTTCCTACGAATAACTGCAGAGGATACTGCAGTTCTTCCAGTCTTTGTCCTGAAAGTTCTCCAGGTGGTTCCTGGTAGTAGTTCAGGGATATTTTGGGTTAAACCACACCCCTTCCTTTAAAAAAGTTTCATATACTAGGTTTCCCTCGGCTTTTTACAGAAAATACGAAAAATCCGTTCTATATCGCGTTTTCTGTGCACTAAAGGGCGCAAAAATATCAGACAGATCACCTAGGAGATTTATTTTTTATATCCAGTAGGGCGGAAACAATTCTTAATTTCACTGAGAAGCTATTAATGTCGTAGACCCTACGTTGTGTTTTTTTTTGCGCGTCTTACCAGGATTCCGTAGCTCCAAGACGGTAATCGGAAGCTGGATGGCCACCTTTATCTTCACGAAAATAACCGCGACAGCAGAGGCACAGAATAGCACTAAATCACTGGTGGGCAGTCGCAACGTGCTGTGCTTTCTCCGGTAGTAGAACTAACGAAACACCTTTCCTTATACATACGACAAACACTTTATTTATCGGCTATCACTTGCATGCACTAATCGATAACTTTGCTTCGGGTTACAATAGGAAGAACTTTATTGGGCGATGGGATTTTAAATAACTTTCACTTTTATTCCTATTGGATGTTGTCTACCTCAATATCTAATTGCAACTAACTGGAGTGGTTGCAGTGGGTATGCTGATTCTCGAAAGCAACAGCGCGCCGAGCTGCCAGAATGGCTAGATATTCTTGCTCCATGCATGAGCGATAGCACCGACCGCTGAGTGAGATGATGATTCTCACTCAGAGTCGCCGTAGTATAGGTTGTGAACCAACAGCAGTTTTCTTACATGTATGCAAGCGCAACAAAAATATACATAGATTTTTTCTTATACTTGCGGGGGTTCTCATGCTAGGAGTTGAAAGTTTAAAGTTTTTTTCCTAAGAGCTGGTTACCCAGTTAGTATCTTGAAGTAAACTCAATGATACCACTGCTTGAAACTCCTTGAAACACACTTGAAAGCCCTGGAACGTCACTAAAACCTTTCGCTACAACTCTTAAACCACTTGAAACCCCTTACAATGCCCTTCTAAAATTCCCTTGAACACTCCTGAAAACCGTCCCTAAGGCCGCCTGAAATTCGCTGACATACCCTTGTAACCTCTTGGAGCATCCATGGATCTAAAGGTAAAAATAAATTACCACGTTGTTTATGGACAACCTCTTATTGCAGTACTTGATTTTGCTTGGCATAACAAACGGTTGGTCAGAGACGACGACGGGTAATTTTTGGAGCGAAGGTGGTGAAAAATGATGTTGGATTGCTGTTGTAGATGTAGGGTGAGCAAGGGGTTGCGACCGTTGTTGAGCCCTCAGCAATTACAGAGTAGGGCTAGGTGTAGGGCGAACCAAGGAATGGACCCCCTTGGACGAAAGTCGAGCGGAAGAAGAGGAAGCTAAAAGCCGCAGGTCAAGAAAGCACAAGGGACGTCAAACCAATGCGTAAATGAGTATGTGCCAAGAGCGAGAAAGCCGACGCGCTCGTCATCAAGACCGAACAGTCGAAGTACATACTTGGACGTCTTGAAGGCGATGCGAAGCGATGCCAAGCTCGTGGATCTGGAAGCCGACATGCGCAGTATCGGATGTACTCGTACGGGCGAGATGATCCTGGAGTAGAAGCGCGAAAAGGAGCACAAGGGCGCCGCCTATAAAAGTTTTCAAACAAGAGGCGACTCTGAAGGTGAAAAACCTAGACGAGGCCACCGAAGTAAAAGAGCTCGTCACAGCACTGCGGCAACAATGCGAGGTGCAGGTGGCCGCCGCAGCGGTTAGGCTATGGGAAGGACCGGCAAGGACACAGGTAGCTTTGGTTCAGCTTCCTGTGGTGGTCGTTAAAAATCCGTTAAAGTAGGGAGGATTAAGGTAGACTGGTGCGTATCTCATCTGACGTTCCATGAGCCATCGAAGGATTGTTTCAGGTGTCTGGAACCAAGCCATGGCACTGCAAAGGCCCTGTCAGGAGCAAGCTGTGTAGGACATGTGGTCCATCTGTCTGATCTGTACTGGGAAATCCGTGAACAACAGGCATCCAACGGTTGATCCAAGGTGCCCGGCCTTCAAGAAAGCCACAGTGAACAAATCCCAGTTCATATAACGCAGCTGAACCTGAACCACTGTGGCGCGGCTCAGCAACTGCTTTGTTAGGCGGTTTCTGAGTGGGGGACGGATCATAGCTATCATAGCGGATCCATACCGAGTAACCGCCGGCAACGGCAATTGAGTCGCGGATGGGCGATATGGACGACGGGTAAATACCCCGTACAGGAGTTGGTGTCTACTACCTATGAGGGCTTCGTGGTCGCCAAAGTAAACGGGGTCTTACGATGTGACCATGCCTAGGTGAGTCCACCCTAGAAATGGGAGGTCACCGGCTTATTGGTGCACTCAAGCGATTGCGGACCTGCGCTGCGCCTTAGCGTAGGTAAGGCCCCAGGTCCGGATGGAGTTCCGAACTTGGCCTTAAAAGTAGCTATTGCAGAGGCTCCCGGGATGATTAGGTCTGTAATGCAGAAATTCCGGGATGAGGGAGTTTTCCCAGAAGTTTGGAAGAGGCAACGCCTGGTTCTATTGCCAAAGTAGACCAATATGCTTGATCGACACGGCGGGGAAGGTGCTCGAAAAGATCATTCTCAATATAATGTTGAAGCACACCGAGGATGTAATTGGTCTCTTGAATAGCCAGTACGGCTTCCGGAGAGGGTAGGTCGACCGTAGACACTTGTAACCTGTCGGTTACAAAAACCACCGGGAAAGCACTCGTGCGTAAGAGAAGGGTGGTTCACTACAGTGCAGTAGTAACTCTGGATGTGAGGAACGCGTTTAATAGTGCCAGTTGGCCAGATATTGCCTTTGCGCTCCTGTATGTGGGGATACCCGGGTACATGTACAAGATTCTCGAAAGTTACTTCCAGAATCAAGTACAACGGCACAGAGGTGGGCTGGAAGTGCTTCCACATAACCTCAAGAGTCCCGCAAGGTTCCATCCTGGGTCCGGTGTTATGGAATGTCATGTACGACGAGGTGTTGAGGTTAGTTTTCACGGTGAGTGTAAAGATCGTCGGCTTCGCTGACGACATTACGCTAGAAGTCTACGGTGCATCGATCGAAGAAGTGGAGTTGACTACTGCCCAGTGCCCACTCGATCAAGGTTGTGGAGGCGTGGGTGAGGTCCAGGAAAATGAAGTGCAAGCTTTTGGCTAGTGTCGCCACGTCCATACTAATGTATGACAGCGCTGCGCGGGCACGGCGCTTAGTACCAAAGTTACCGTGGTAAGCTGGAAAGTACTTACAGTGACTGATGATTGCGAGCGCGTACCGTAGCGTATCACACGATGCTGTCTGCGTCATAACTGGTATGGTGCCTATCGGCATCCTTATCAGTGAGGGCAAGAGTGCTTCGAAATGTGTGGCACAAGAGGCATACGCAGGGCTGCCAGGATATGGCCTGTACGCTTGGGACTGTTCCACCAAAGGAAGGTGGAGCCATAGGTTGATCCCGAGGGTAAACAGTTGACTTAATAGGCGCCATGGGGACAATCTTCCTAACTTAACAGTTGCTGGGCAAGCAGTGGAGGGATCAAAACTTACTTTCAGTTCTGAGCACTCATGGTGGCGCAAAGGGCCGAAGATCTACATCCTAGACGATTGCTAGCCATCGCCATGAACTTTATATTCTTGTTAAGGCTGCGCCTCCGTGATCCTCTGGGTCTGCCTCTGTTACGATGTCCAGCTGAGTTCCGATCTAACGCTTGTTAGCAGACTTCGTTATCACCCCTTTATAGAGTGTGACCACTTTTGCACCCTAATTTCTGGCCCTATCGGCTTTTGATTACGTCGACGATGGAACTTCACGTTGGAGATTCAATTGTGAGCCCACTATGCACGAGTTATATACCGCAGGCATCTATTGATGAAGGCCTGCAACCGTTGAGTGTTCTCTGCTGATACACACCAAGTTTCACTGGCGAACAGCAGCTCAGATTTACGTTCGAGTTGATAATACGGATTTTGGTGCGTCGACTAATCTGATTGTTTTTCCATACATTTCTTAAACCCGCAAAGGCAGACCTCGCCTTATGGATCCGTGCTACCTATGCTGATCTTGGGCCGCCCTCAGCAGCCATTTGGCCACCAAGATTTTGGAAGCTTTCAACATTTTGCACTACTTGCCCATCATTGGTGTGTTCAAATGTGTCGTGATGGCTTGCCAGTCTTGACAAAAATAAAACACTATTTAACAGCTACCTGCCCATCTACCGTAAAACTGGAAGTGATGACCGTGTTTACATGCAGCAATAAATTGGTCCTGTTGGCGTTGATGTTAAAACCTCCCGCCAACGAGCGATCAGTAAGATCATCGAGTTTACACTGCATATCAGAGTGCCGTTGAGCTATGACCGCAACACCATCAGCCAGTTTGAAGTCATTTGGATGCTCCTTGGTAATGGGTTGCCACACCAACCCACGATCACGATCAATCGCACCTACCAGGATCTCGTAGATTACGATGAGGAACAGTAGCGGTGCTTCACTCCAGCGACGACTCGAATGGGAGCGAGCAATCCACCGTTGTGGTGTATTCTTCACGGAAATTGGGACACCATTATTTTTGTGATTGAGACAGTTTAAAGCTTTTTCCTAATCAATGAACTTAGGTAGAGGAAGAGAGTCTCTTGGAAGTCATTGGTTTGCTTAAAGATGATAAGGAGAATGACAACATGGACCACACAGGATCGTCCGGTTCGGAATTCTGCTTGCCACCGTCAGAAGGATGCGTGAATCCTTCTTCTTCTTCTTATTCTTCTTCTTCTTCTTCTTCTTCTTCTTCTTCTTCTTCTTTATGGCTCGACATTCGTTTTGGAACTTGGCCTGCCTCTCTTCAACTTAGTGTTCTTAGAGCACCTACACAGTTATTAAGTGGAGGGCTTTCTTTGCCTGCCATTGCATGAATTTGTACATTGTGAGGCAAGTACAATAATACACTATGCCCAGGGAGTCGTGAAAACTTTCCCATTCGAGACGGAAATCGTACCCGCCGTCTCCGGATTGGCGATCCATAGCCTTAACCACTAGGCTAACTGGATGCTCTATCTTAACCGTAATACAGGTTCAGGGTCACTTTTCAAAGAATTTTGAGAGCGATACAAAGTAAAACGACCTAACTTCAGAAGTGGTACGTCATTAAGCGGACTTGATGATCTACACAGTGCACCACTTCAAAAGTTAGGTCCAACGCATGAGATTAGTGAAAAATCAATTGATAAAAAGACGCTTTTCGTACAGTCGGCCGGAAATGTTCCATACGTTGCAGAATAATTGATGCAACAGTTGTGTACGGGGTCAGCTTTGAGCATCTTGTCTTGGCAGATACGCAATCGACACCCGAGGCTGTGATCGACGTCATGCTACAAATGACTGTTTCTATCTCCTGCAATGATGGAGCTTCGTTGTAGACACGGGTAATGCGTCCAGCTCTTGGTGGATCATGTTGGGTCACGGACATCGCAGCATCCATCATAGTCCCACAAGGGCGTCGTGAGACATGGTAGAAGACATGAATGTCGCCTATATTTGAGGCTTTCTCAGCTTCGTCGGTTAAGGAGCCCGACAGCGCTCTTTTGTCCACAATTATTCTCTCATTAAAAGGTTCTTACTTAATCACCACTGCGCAGGAAACAAACTCCACGATGACGAGAAGCGTGTTTGCATCGTAGGTCAAAGTATAGAAGAATGTGCCCCAATGCCAATCAGTGTTTTCAAAGTCTGCCCAACGGACTCCACTCAGCGGTAGGATCTCAAGCTTCATATGATATTCCTCATTGAATTGTTGTGCCAGTTTACCCTACCCTTGGGTAAGCACTTGAAATTCCAATTTCAGTCCATTGTTTTGCGCTTAACCCTCGAGCAGTCGCGTCTTCGGCCACTCTCAACGGCACCACGCACACGTTGTGTATCCCAAGCGAGCTTTTTGCTCGGTAAATGTACTCAATACATGACGCGACCGCTCTCGGGTTTAAGTCCTCCTCTCCTCTTCTTGGCGTAACGTCCTCACTGGGACAAAGCCTGCTTCTCAGCTTAGTGTTCTATGAGCACTTCCACAGTTATTAACTGAGAGCTTCCTCTGCCAATGACCATTTTGCATGTGTATATCGTGTGGCAGGCACGAAGATACTCTATGCCCAAGGAAGTCAAGGAAATTTCCTTTACGAAAAGATCCTGGACCGACCGGGAATCGAACCCGTCACCCTCAGCATGGTCATGCTGAATACCCGTGTGTTTACCGCCTCGGCTATATGGGCCCGGGTTTAAGTCCTTGCTGTAAATCAGTTCGTATTCATTCATTTTTTTTTTGGTTTCGGGAACAGTAATTAGTTGGTCTTAAGTCTAAGGTATCCTTTCCATCTTGGTGAGGCTGATTCCGGTGGAGGGATATTTTACACTTAACTGCTGGGTGCTACAACAGACCCTGTTTGAGCCACACCCCTAGGGTAAACAGATGCGTGGGACCTTCTTCTTCAATCTAAATGAGGAGAGATATATCTAAGTAAGTAAGTAAGTAAGTGTTACTAATGAATGAAGCAATTGTGCGTCACAAATAAGCCTGAAATCTGCATGTTTGAAACAGCATGGACACGATTGGTGATTTTAATATCATCCCGTATGGCTTTATGAACGTTACCATATACATTTCCCGACCACCCAGACAGTAAGTTACGTAAATGGGCTCGTAAACTTTCAGCCAAGAATTACCTAAAAGTCTCAGTACATTAATCACTGTCCCGCCTGTACAGTCTGACAGCACTCAAGTTGTATCAACATATTAGAAAGTGAAAACATCCCCCTCCTGCTCTTTGGATGCGCCAAAGCTCAATCGTAATCAAGGTTCTTTTCTCCATCGTACTGCAATGAACGCATATGAATAATAACTATGGCTAGTTAACTCTAAGTGAAACCGAAACTCATCAAGAGAAAAACACTTGTTTCGCACCAGCCAGCCCTTCTCGCCTGCTCGCGCCAACGCCAACGTCTTCGTCACGTCTCGTCGTCGTCATCAGCATAGGTGGATTTAACACCTCCAGCCAGCAGCGCCTGAGCCCTTCGCATTGAGTCCTTCAGGCGTAACGCACATTCATCTCGGTGGATAGCGCAGGCCCAGAAGAAAAACTTTTTCCTCCAGTCATGCGGCGCATTTCCAAGCCGAATGGTAAGGCACTAAGAGGGAGAGTGGGGTAAATGTCCCTTTCGAAGAAAACATCGGTTTCAAGTGTCATTCTCATGTGGTTGATTTCACTTCACCAGAGCGTTTGATTCTGAATCCCCCATCCAAACCGAACGAAGGGATTTCACGAGCGCACTGCCACCCATGCACAGTCAGTTGCATCACGCGACCACAATCCAATCGTATACCCAGCACATGCAATACCGACCATCACAGAAACAGACGTGGACTTCAAAGGAAAGTGAAACATCCGCTGCCTTGGAGCCGTTGACATACTTTCCTTGAATGGGGAGCATGGTTATTTACATGTCGACGATCGAAGAGTGGGTGAAGGGGTGCGGGGATGAGGTCTGCGCCAGAAGGACCCGTTTCGTTCGTTCGCTCGTTCGGCGAAAGATGTAGACCTTGAGTTGGATGCACGAGCATTAATCAGTGGCACCGGAGCGCATCGCTCGAACACGATGTTTTAGCTGATCGACGATGGTGTTCGGGGGAGGGATTTGTGGTTTTCAGATGCTGGTTTGTTTGCAGATCGGAATGGTACCTAATCTGCAATGGCAAGCAATTGGCCATGGATCGGGTAAGCTACAGAAAGAGAAGTGTAGAAATTCATCGCCATGTGATTAGAAATCGGGAAATGAGAAACAGAAAGGATACGTATCATCATAGGGAACAAATTCAGAAATAAATTTAACCATGGTTTGGTTCGCTGCGGATTCTACTCGTGAATGGACTGCTGCTCGAAGAGCATTGATTTGACCCCTCGATGTAGTTGGACGCTTACAGTCCGTCCCATTGCCATGGTATAAACAAATTACATGTACGCTGCTTCTCAGCTTAGTGCTCTAAGGAAATTTCCATTGCAAAAAGTTTCTGATTAGACTACACATGTCTTCACAGCTGTGGCTATAGAATTTCCACATATTGAATCGTTCGTATTAATCAAACAAAAATCAAAAATATCTTAATCTTCGCAAAATTTCGAAAAATATTCGATTTTCGATTCGAGCGACAACCGTCAGTTTTATTTCTTGAAATTTAATTTTCGTTTGATTTGTGTGGAAATATTGAGTTTGTTGGGGATTTATTTATCAATATATTATTAGCCCTAGTTCATCTCGGGACCTACGTTTTACTTCCCTTCTGAAAGAAGAACTCACATTTTGTGAGTTTGTCGGGAGTGGGATTCGATCCCAGATCCTCGGTGTGACAATCACGTGTTTTAACTATCACACCAGGTCCGCTCCACCGGGGATTGATTTGGGAATGCCTGCGGAAACTCTTTTGGCAAATTCCTCAGTAACATCTTTGAATATTGATGCGGCAAGAACGTAGTAATTTTTTTTTTCGATATTTCCTTTGGATGCTCTTCGGATTTTTTTTGTAAATTTCCTCAACTATTGGCAATTATATGACGATTTCATCGTTATATCTTTCGGAAGTTGATGCAAGAGTTTCTTCACCAATCATTTTAGTGATTACTCAATCATTGTTGTCTTTCTCGCACACTAAGTATACTGGGAAAGGCTATATGTTCACTCCAAAAATGATATTTTAATAGGAGGATCGAGTCAATCAACTCTGCTCGACGAATTGAGGTGATGTCTGTGTGTATGTATGTGTACAAAAAAAAACTTACATCACTTTTTTGTAATAAACCTCGACCGATTTTAATAACCAATGGTTCATTCGACGCAGAATCTAATGCCATTGTTTTCTATTGAAAATGGCTTTGATCGGTTCAGCCGTTCCGGAGTTATGACTATTTAGGTGTTCCGTACCGGTATCCCTGGAAGAGGTCACTTATGAAAATAATACAAAACCATGCTTGTGACACATCATTACGCAGCATTTTTGGTTATCGGTAGTGTTCCGAAACTGGCTCCAGGTGCCCCACCGGAAGTGGCCAAATATAAAAGTAAACTGAACAAATAGCGGCTTTTTAGGTAACCTGGTAGCAAGAACATAATTTTAGACCATATTTGGGCAACCAGTTTCAGAACCGGTTCCGGGTGTCCCGTCGGAAGTAGTCAAATGAAGAAAAGAACCAAACCCATACATGCGTCACTTCACTGTTTAAATAGCCTGATGAACGGTCAACAAGAATAAAAATTCGGACCATATTTGAGAAAACCAGTAGTGTCCCAGAACCGGTTTCGGGTGTCTCGCCGGAAATGGTTAAATTTCAAAGGGAACCAAACCCACACATGCGACACATCAAATGGCGGCTTTATCGATAACTTATACTTATTTTTATTTATGACTTGACGTTCCCACTGGAATTTGGACTCTCTTCAACTAAGTGTTCTTTGAGCATTCCATAATTATTAATTGAAGGGCTTTTTTGCCTACCATTGCATTAATTTGTATACACTATGCCGAGATTTTTTTTCCGACCTGAACGGTAATCGAAGCCGCCGTCTCCGGATTGGCGATCTATAGCCTTAACCACTAGGCTAACTGGAGACCCCGGAATCGGTTCCGGGTGGACTGGAAGTGGTCGAACGTAATAGTGTAGTGTACCAAAAGCCATACATGTGACACATGAAATGATAAAACAGTTAGAAAGGATATAGGCTCCAGGATATAGGACCACGCTTGAAACTAACGGTAATGTTCCGGAATCGGTTCCGGGTGTCCCGCCAAAAGTGGCGAAATAAAAGTGAAATGAATCCGTTAATGCTACACATCACCACGGCTTTTTTTTAAAAAAAACCTGATGAACGATGAGCAAGAAAATCGGTTCAGACTGCATTACAGACCGATAGTGTAGGATAACCAGGATGAAACATTTAACTTGTTTATATTATTTTTGTTAAATTTTATAGGAATCTTGTAACCAATGGCAATTAAATATAGCCTGAAGTGTGCATAAAAACTTTGCGGTCTTCGAAATTGATCTGTGATTGCGGAAAAAAAGTATATCCAAGCTTGTAATTATTGTCTTGATATTGATCGACAGCGAAGGTGGTCAAGCAGTCAATTGAGAAATCTGATATTTTCCAGTTCTACCTATACGTTGAACATAACGTCGGAATATGTGCCATTCATAAGTTTCCCAATTGCATGATGGCTTTGATAAAATTCTTGCTTTTCTAAATAAAGCAGTTTCAGGACTTAAAAACTCTTCAACTTATATCGATGGAAATATTATGGCAAGAAAGGCACTATCGCCACTAGATGGAATATTTTTTTTTTTCAAACTTTGTTTTTGCTTAACGATTTTTTTTCTAGAATTTGACTAACAATTTCACCAGCAATCTTTTCAAAATTATCTTTGGTAGCGCAGTTACTAATTATTTCGGAAATTCCTCTGGAAATTTTTACGCATTTTTTTGAAATTTCTTTGGCAATTCCCTTGGAATGCCCTCAAGCTGTTTTAGGAATTCATTCTGCAATTACCATGAATTTTTTGAACAAATTCCTTAGAGATTAAAAAAAAATGTGGTAAAGAATGGTTTCTAGTGCGGAGGTCACAAATTTCTTCGAAAATCTCTTTGAAACTGACGGAAATTTGCTTTAGGGTGTTCATCTGCAATTTCTCAATCAAATTTGTAATTTTGTTTTGAAAAATTCTTCGGAAATTCCTTCAGAACTCTTTCGACAATTCCTTCGGAAATAGTTTTAAAAATTCCTTCGGAAAATTTTTGGATGCCTTTTTTTTTTTTTTTGAAAAACGTTCCAGTATTCCCTATTTTTTCAGGAATTATGTTTGAAAAAGTGTTCGATAATACATTTGAAAATTCCTTAACGTTGAAAACAGCTTCGCTGACAAAGTCTAAGGTTGGGTCAAAAAAATACATTTTCATTCTGACTTTCATAGAACCGAAACACCAAGTAGAAAATATTTGCTGTACTCTTGCTCTGAGATTATAGCTGAAGTATATCGGCTCCATGAACACTTTGTATAACTTGACAGAACAGCCTATGATTATATGAAGGGAATATCTCTGATAAAATATTATTAGTTGCAAAGACAACACATTCTTTAATAGAATAATTATCTTCTTTCTATGTTTGAAAGAAGGAAACATATCTGATGATCATATTAGCAGTAAGTTCCTTAGTAGTAAAACCAGAAAGAACAATATATGCTTAAGGTAGGAAAATCTTTCTTGAAAACGTGGTCCACCGCTAATTACCCAAAGCGGGTCTCCAGATAGGCTTGTGGATAACTCATTCGGGGTCATGGGTCATTCGGGGAAATGGGATATTCGGAGTAATGGAATTCTGGGTAATGGAATTCCAGGTAATGGCCAAAAGCGGTATATGCGTTACTACGCGTTTATGCATTTCAGGAGGTTTCTGAGCGGATCAACGAGTTCAGAGGCATTTCAAGGCAATACAATTCATTTCAGGAGGTTTCAGAGGGGTTTTGGGGATTCTGCACAGACTCTCAGATGAGCTTCATGGGGGCTTCAGGGAGGTTTGAGAACGTTCCAGGAAGTTTTACAGGGCTTTTCATGGGCTTCACAGGCTCTCAGGTAAACTACTCGGGTACTAGGGGGCTATAAGGGACATTACAATGCGTTTCAAGATGCTTTAGGGGTCTCAGTTAGCTTCATAGGTCTCCGGGTGATACTTACGGGAGTTTCAGGGGTTTCAAAGGCGTATCAAGGCTTTTCAGAGGTTTCAGACTGTTTTCAGGAGGCTCTCAGGTGAGCTTCACGGGGGTTTCAGGTTGATTTCAGAGGCGTTGCAAAGCGTTAAAATGTGTTACAATGTGAGATTTTCAGGAGTTCTTGAGGGGTTTCACAGACTCTCAGGATGATTCGGGGAGTTTATGGAGGTTTCGGAGAGATTCTGAAGCACTTCATAGAATTTCAACTTAGACTCAAGGGGGTTTCAGGGAAGTTTTAAAACATTCCATGGGCGTTCCAGGTGGCTTAAGAAGGGCTTCAAGACGTTCCAGGTTGATTATGCTTGTAGATCCGATGACCTGAAAGAATGAATTGAGCATGAGCATGAGCATGAGCATGATTGACCGGCCGCGTTGCTCCTCTGTTATCGCAAGGACAACTGCATTTACACAAAGAACCAACAGATGATGCTTGGGATTAGCTTTCTCTTCATTGTGTAAATGCTGGAATCCCAATACTTTTCAATAAGCAATACCAGCGCCGGCCGCGTCCGAATGCAGGTCAATTGAGGATAGGGAAGGAAGTGATGACGTGATTCTCGCTTAGGCCAATAACCGAGGAATTCTCCGCGTTACTACGAGAAATCACTAGGAGTTTGGACAGGGGAAATGGAGATGTGTTGAGGATTTTGTCGTGGTAAACGAGTGTAATGTTTTGATTCGCGATTAATAATGCGCTCGCGAAGAAATACCCTTCTAAACCTTGGACGACGAACGCGATCTATTGTGCCTCAAAACTCACCCTACATAAGTTATTCATTCGCAACTAAGGAGAACACAATGCTTAACACCGACGCATCTGTAGTTTGCGTTTCCGCGCGAGACAATGCTGAACGCGATCAATTCACAAGTATTAACAAAATAACACGTGATAAATAAATCAGAAAGATCTGATCGCATGGTACGCCGTCTATCTTTTACCGACCCTCTCTTTTTCCAGAAATTCATGCAACCTTTATTTGAGTCAAAACATTAATTCATTTGGACTAAAATATTACAAATGTCGACACCGACGATGACGAACCATTCAAATTTTTGTGTTCATGCAAAAAATGAAAGGAAATTATTTATTATCAACTAAATGTGCATTTGGAACTAGCGCCGACAATACACATAAATAAAAACAAAAAAAAAAAAAAACTAGCGCCGACACATGACGTGACGAACTTTTCAATATTTGTTAGATAAATACACAAAAACCAGAGCTGCAGCATCTTCCACTAACTGGCCTCGAAATTACACTGAACTGCAACAACAACACACGGGTACGACGCACAGTGGCGGGGCTCCATACAAAGGTCGGACAAAACCTCAAATGTTAACCGAAATGGCTAAAATTCACAGGATATGATGATTTTAGTACCCTAAATCTATTTCTGATATGGAATTTTTCATATATTTTTATTTTACTATATTAGGGTGGTCCAAAATTTTGAAATCTGCTGATTATGGGAAGCATGTAAAAAGTTATCGATAATAAGCTATCACGATGTGATTTTTGAACGTTGATTTTGATTAACCTTTTAATTTGGTGGTTCTTAAATCATGCATTGGTATTAAAAATAACTATAGTTGTGTATTTTTTGCCGTTAGGGTGGTCGAAAGCCTTTAAAACTACATAAATCATTAAAAAAAATCGATCACCCACGTTTTCTTTCAATGGATCAAATCAGATACACACCAATGTTGGCTGACAAGACGCGGTCTATTCTCAGGGACCATCCAGAGACCACGTGACGTTTTACGGTGGGTACACGGAGGTGAATAAACAATTTAAAATGGGGTCAGATAGTGACATATAGTGATCTGCGTAAAATTTGAACTGCTTTTCATCAATTTCGTTTAAACTTTTTCATATATGCTCGGGTTGTGATATACATTGATTTCTGATATCACTTGTCAAAGCAACCAAAACATCCCCACTTATACAGAATTGACAAAGGAGTTGTTGATAAACGATCATCAGAGATTGATGAACAGTAGAGCACCAGCAAATATTTTCAAAATCTATAATGCCGTTCAGTTGAAAGGTGTTCTACGAAAACGCATGAATAACATGCAATAAAACTTTAAGTTGTTGAAAAAAAATATAAGGGTATTCAATAAGAAGCGTTTTTTAACTATTGCTTTTGCCTTATTATTACTTTTTTACTATGGGGAAATTCAGCCCGAGGCTAGTTCATCCCCGTTCTTCTGCTTTTATTTTATTTTTAAGGTTAAAAGAGCTAGTTGTACTTGGTGGTCTTAAACAATGCGGGATGTGGGTAGTGTCTCAGTAAATAAAGGCTTAATCAATCGTAGGCATCACTCCCCTCCTCTCCAGCTGACTGTTTTTAACTGGAGCACCCACCTTCTTGTATTTTTATGTCAAAGACTAAAACAATATTAAAAAAAAAAAAATAAAATAAATTTTTAAAATGTTGAAGCTGTGGCCATCACATTTATTACCCCCACCCCTTATTCCGCTTCCCTCCCCCTATGACCACGTGACTTAGTGAGATCTCTTACTAGAATGAGGATTACACTAATTTGTTAGTATTCTGAAGTCAATTTGAATTATGTTAAGATAAAATATATACTTCAAACAATATCACTTCTTCCTCAACCATGCAGTTCCATCGTGACCTGATAGGAAAAAAAAATTCGCGCTTAGCGCAAAAAAGCGCAAACAGTGACCTATATAGCCAAAAACTAGACAAAATTACACGTTAGATCCGGGATACAGCGTCGTTTTCTGACGTTTCCTAAACAAGTACTGGATATCTTTAATACGAAGTTTTTCTCCAAAATTTCATAAAAGTCAATATTTTTGCATGCTGCAAAAACATAAAAATTTTTTGATTGGATTCCAAACAAACTCTGAAATGTAATGGCTATTCATGCCCAAAAACACCAATAATATTGTCAAATTATCAAAATATTTCTAAGTTTTAAAACGAGTTCATGAAGAAAGCTCAAAAAATAAAAGCATGAACACTAGTAAAATACCACAGAAACCTCAACTTTGAAAAAATCTACAAGACTCAATTTTCGACCAAGTGACTTGAAAATTTGGGGTTTTCTTAGTTGAAGTATCTATAATGGAACAAAATATTAGAAATATAAAAAATTGAAGTTGATTTTTGAGGTTTTTTCCGGCTTCCGGCCACTGTGCGACGATGTGCACATTCAAATTGTCGACGACAACGCGGCCGATCCGAATGAAAAAAGCGGCACTTCCTTTGCCTCCAAAAGCACACTAAACCGCCTCGTACGAAGATGAGCACGCACACAGGACGACGACGCGATGCAACGACGAACCAAAACGGACTTTCATGCAATCTTTACTAGACTTGAGTCAAAACATTTATTCATTTTGACTAAAACATTACAAATGTCGACACCGAAGATGGCAAACCATTCAAATTTTTATGTAAATGCAAAAAATGAAACAAACATATTTATTATCAACTGAATGTGCATTGGGTACTAACGCCGACACATGACGTGACGAACTTTTCAATATTTGTTAGATAAATACACAAAAATCATAGCAGAATTGTATAAATCCTTTAGCATTAATTATTATGATAAAATGGAAAGAGCTCACCAATAAACATCCTTCGAAGTGTCCAGTGCGTATGTGCTACAGCATCTTCCACTAACTGGCCTCTTCTCCGAAATCACACTGAACCGCTACAACTACACACGGGTACGACGATGTGGACATTCAAATTGACGACGACGACGACGCAGCCGGTCCGAATGAAAAAAAAAGCGGCTTTTTCACTTTGCCTCCAAAATCACACTCTGATGACCTGAAAGAATGAATTTGATTCAAACACATAAATTATGCATGTACGTACATCCAATGAATAATGCTGAAAAAAGTTTTCAAAGGAAGCTTTTCTCAAGGCAACCGGTTTAAAATCATCTAACAGAATTTATAAAGTCTACAGGAAGTGAAGGACCTTGATGAGTAAGTTGTCTGGAGGTGTTGGTCGTTGGACGAAAATGGGACTTATCGCCCGGACGAGACCTTTAGTTGTGCCCAAGATAATCATGTGTGGGTCCGTGTGCGTGTTTCGGGTGCGATTTATCACTTTTTTTTCCTCCCCTGTTGGGGAAATTAAGCCACTGCGTCCAATAGGCTGAACTTTTGTGGCATGTCCCGTTTTGATATTCGCATCTAGCCAGCTAATTACCATGTGTCATCACTTAAACTGTATAGATCAGGGATCAGTCTCATTGAACCACAGTACGATGCATTTCCGTCCAGAATATGTCACAAAAGGGTCTTCGTTGATTCACTCCAGGTTGGACGAAGGCAAAGATATTTCTCATCGTAACAGCTCATTACATGAAGCATCTAAAATCTAAATGACTTCGAACTGGCTGATGACATAACTCTCTCAATTCAATGGCGATTTAATATGAAGTGTAAACTTAATAATCTATCGGATCACTTCTCGGCGGCTAGTCTTACCATCTACGTCGACAATAATAAATCGTTGGATGCAAATACGATCAACACAAGCTTCCAATATCTTGGTAGCCAAATAGTGGACGATGGTGGAACCAGTATGGATTACTGCACGAATTTACACTACCCGTCATAAGTACGGACTCACAAAAAGTATTGCAACAATATTGCATCACCCTGACTCACCTCGATATCTCCAAAACCAGAACACCTACAAAAATGCCGCCTTCAGAAAAGTTGTTGATTTTGGGCTTCTGAATAACTTTGCTGAAGACAGCATCTTTGTAAGTCCTCACGTTTTGGAGATATCGATATTTGTGAGTCCGTACTTATGACGGGTAGTGTATACTGGCCTGCTTACTCTCACACGAAATTTGACGTTTGAGCGGTGTCGGCACCGCTCAAACGTCAAAATTACCGTGAGAGTAAGCAGGCTAGCAAAAATTCGTGCAGTGGATCATTGAAATTGGTATAGGGCACTGCATAAAATTCTTTCCTTCTCTTTCACCCTCACAGAAATTATGTAAACAACAAGACCAAGAAACGTCAAAACCCCATACAAAATCAAAACAGTGCAAATCAATACGCATCAATAAGGCATTGACTACTTTTGCGAGTTTAAAAAAGGTATTGAATGACAGCTGGATTAGACGGCGCACCAAAATCCAAATATACAACTAAAACGTGAAATCTGAGCTACTGAACGCCAGTGAAACTTGGTGTGTATCAGTAAATCTTGATGCCTTCGATACATTATTCGTACGTAGTGGTTTCAAACTTGGTTCTCCAATGCTGACAACCATCAACGATGTCACTAAAATTCGATATACTCTTGAGCAAAGGTGAATGTGGGTCGGTCACACTCTGCACAAAACGAAATCTGCAAGCAATCGTTAGACTGGAACGCTGGAACCCAGCAGGACATCACAACAGAAGCAGGCCATCGGGCTCAAGACGGCGCAGTCTTAATAAAGAAATATATGATCAGTGTTGAAAATGTAATGTCGACATAGGGTGACATTGGGCATTATCGGCAGGTTTGTTCTCTTCGTCATGGGGGATTTTGTTGGCCAAGTTGCCTGAAACTTGGTCATACATTTCAGCTTGGTTGGGAAGGATTCGAAGCCAAATCTGAGTTCGACAGGTTTAAAAAAAACTCCCCATGATGAAGAGAACAAAACTGTCGAAAATATATAAATTCTTCTATCTGGACAGCTAATTTCAGAAGTTAACCTGAAAATGTGGTATGATAAACTAGTGCGGCCATACCCAACTCTTACTTCAATATTAATGGTCAAATGTCATCGACTATCTTAGAAGAACGCCAATTGATATTCATGATTAATATAAATTGGCATTTTTCGAAGATAGTTGATGACATTTGCTTTATATGTTATAAGATAAGTCTGTTTTTCCACAAATTTCTTGTAGAACTGTTCCAGCCGCACAAATTTTTCATATACCATATGTTTAGGTATTAGAATAACCAGCCACAGAAATCCAATGTCGCGACTGTTCGTGTGACTAACATCTAGTTTGCCTCGCCCTTACAGCGTCAGTAGTGGTACTATAAGTGTCAAATAAATTTTGTTTACCAAAACAAAAGGTCCTCTACAAGATGGGCACTTAAACATAATCAATTATTACAACTAAAGTTGTCAATTAATTAAATATGAAAACTGAGTACAGCGCCATTGGCGTTCTAGTGTATTTCTATTGTTTAGGTTCTGCTGCTGAAATGGGCTGTGGGCGATTGAATCCTGTTATTTCGTCGAAATTACATTTTCAGTACTGTATATGATAATAGCGAGTAATCTTTCAAAATGTAGATCTTACACTTCGGCCTTCTGCACCACCATGGGTGCACAGGACGAAAGGTAAGTATGTAGCCATAACCATTCACATCAATCACCCGATGGTTATTTCGTTTCAATTTGATGGTATCAACCCCAAAGCTATTCATTGTATGCACTGTGTGTGTAGCCCTAGCCATATCAATCCACATTAAACTGGAAATGTAACCTGCGATGTTTGTTAAAATTATTCACTGTTCCGTTGCGAATCAATCGTTAGGGATGTATCAACATTAATCGGACTGCTGGCCACTGTCGAGCACCAACCAACTGTTTTCGTACATTTTACTGTTTTACGGTTTGCCCACCTACCCATTTGGCACGCGTCGTCGGGGCACCACACCACCGCCACATGAATGAGCTTGGACTCTGCTAAGTGGTCTAACCATCAGCGCATTTCAAATGTTGTCCGTATGTATTATTGTCTGAATGGAGGGCGGGGAGAAAAATCCAAGGGAAAATGAAAATGCTTTCGGCGGCAAGTCCATGAATGCGCCGCGCGGTCATTACTCGAAGAAATATTTCGTTTAACTGCCTGCCTGCCTGCGCGCGCTGGCAGGACATACAACTTTGCACTCAGGTAATGACACGGACCTTGATGGATGCCGTTTGTGGTATTGTGAGGAAGTTCACTTCGGACAACGTCCGGCATTGTTTCAATGCATTACGGTAAATTTGAGCTAGCTGAAACGCGTGCATTTCCTGTTTTGTGGAATGGCATCTTGTTCGAAGTTTTTCCTATGAAATTAGCTTCACCCACGAATCTGCCATTTCACTTCCAGAATATGCCAACATTTGGTTCTCGTAGAGTAATCATGATAATCAGGAATATACGCCTGAAAGTTCAGTACAGGTAAAAGTTTTCACTCGAGATCGATCCACAAAGTTTTTGTAAAGAAAATAACTTTAATCAAGCTTATAAAATACTACACTGGAACCTCTTTTTATGCACATGGCTGGGGGTGCATAAATTAAAAAAGGCATACAGAAAGGGGAATTTATGCATGGATTAAATTTGGGCTTTAATGAGGGAATCTAGTTCACCGGAACAGGTTTTTTGCTACTGGGCATTTGAGATGAGGCTAAGGGGGTTTCTAGAAAGTTCCCAGAGAGCCCATAAAAGGGAGTTCAGTGGTGTTTACAGGTTTTTTTCAGCGGATTTGAGGAGCCTTGCAAGATTTTCAGGGTGTTTCAGGAACATTTTAAGGGCGTTCCTGGAGGTTTTAGGGGCAATTGATAGCATTTTAGGGGAGTTTCAAGGGGTTTTCAGGTACATTTCCGGGGGTTTCTAGACCCTATTAAAGGGGTCCAAAGTGGTCTCAGAGGCATTTCAATTGAATATGATGATTTCAAGAGTATTTTAATGCGATTACGGAGGTTACTGGTGCGTTTCAAGACATTTTAGGCCAGGGTCGTATCAGGGAGTTTCAAGAACACCTTTTGAACAAAGGGTATTTCATGGGCGTTTCAAAATATATCGTGATGGGGTCTCTAAAAATCCTCTGAAACTTCCTGAAACGCCTCCAAGATTCCCATGAAACCCCTTCGGACTCCATGTTATGCACCTCAGAGGCTTCGAAACCCCCGAAAATTTCTCCGTAATGTTTCCATAACACCTCTAAATCCCGCCGAAAATGCTCTGAAACTTCCTAAAATGCTTCTAAAATCCCCTAAAACCCCCTCGGATCCCATGTAACACACCTGAAAGGCTTCGACACCCCCGAAAACTCTTCCATAACGCTTCCGTAACGCCTCTGAATCCCGCCTAAAATGCTCTGAAACTTCTTGAAATGCTTGCAAAATCCCCCTTAAGCCCCCTTGAATCCCATGTAACTTACCTAAGTGGCGCCGAAACCTCTGAAAACTCCTCCTTAACGCCTCTGAATCTCGCCGCTTCGTGAAATTTCACCAAAATCTCCCTTAAACCCCCTCGGACGCCATGTAACGTATCTGATACCCCATAAACTCACGAAAACGCCTACGTAACGCCTCTGATTCCAGCCTAAAATACTCTGAAACTTCCTGATATGTCTCCGGAATCACCCTAAAAAACCCCCTCGGACCCTATGTAACGCACCTGATATTCTCCAAAACCCCCAAAAACGCCTCCGCAACGCCTCTGAAACCGGCCTAAAATGCTCTGAGACTTCCTGAAACGCCTCCCAAACCCTCTTAAGACCCACTCGGACCCCATGTAACGCACGTGAGACTTTCGGAAACCTCCGAAAACGTTCCTGTAACACCTAAGTTCAAAACTCGTCAAAAATCCTCTGAAACTCTCTGCAATGCTTTCGAAAATCCGCTTAGACTCCCGAAAACCCCCTTGAGATCTCCCGGTACCCCGCTGTAACCTTCCTTTGCACTCCCCTATAAACACCCTTTGGCCACCATTGTAATAGTTCCTATTATTATTAAATATTCTTATGCACAATATTAACTCTGAGTAAAACGTAAATAAAATTAACATTTATGCATGTTTAATAGGTTTATTGTATCTGACGACATTTAAGACATACACTTGGCACCGAAAATACGTCCTAACAACTCCTATTCCTACCTCATAGTGGTACCAGCCGGCACGGTAAAGACTGGGTATGCTGCGCAATTCAGATCCCATTGTGATCCACTAGCCTCTCCCCAGCAACTCCTATCCCTACCTCTTCAAGGTACCGGCCGGAAACTATGAGCAACCTTAAGGAAGATCGGATAACCAACCCCGGTGGAAACTTTGATCGTAGGCTGGTAGGGGAAGGGAGGGTTTGCTTCGGCATACCTGAGCGTCTGGTCTCCAGGAGGAGCGGCTTACAACAGCGTCTGATCCCCATTTTTTCGGCGGCAGATCAACGTCCGAGTGCCAGGGAAGGACTCTAAGCTCAACTGTGCACTGTGGTCCCCCGGAAAGTAGGAGGTTTGTGTCAGGCCCTACGAGTCAGCCGTAAAAAGCCATTGTAACGGAAAATCAGCAACAGAATAATGCGAACCGAGACCAACGGCAACGACCCCAGCGAACAAAAAGAACTTGCGATTGGAAACTCGGTACGTGGAACTGTCGATCTCTCAACTTCATTGGGAGCACCCGCATACTCGCCGATCTACTGAAGGACCGCGGGTTCGGCATCATAGCGCTGTAGGAGGTGTGTTGGATAGGATCCATGGTGCGAACGTTTAGAGGTAATCATACCATCTACCAGAGCTGCGGCAACACACGCGAGCTGGGAACAGCTTTCATTGTGATGGGTGATATGCAGAGGCGCGTGATCGGTTGGTGGCCGATCGACGAAAGAATGTGCAGGTTGAGGATCAAGGGCCGATTCTTCAACTTCAGCATAATAAACGTGCACAGCCCACACTCCGGAAGTACTGATAATGACAAGGACGCATTTTACGCGCAGCTCGAACGCGAGAACGATCGCTGTCCAAGCCACGACGTCAAGATCATCATAGGAGATTTGAACGCGTAGGTAGGCCAGGAGGAGGAATTCAGACCGACGATTGGTAAGTTCAGCGCCCACCAGCAGACGAACGAAAACGGCCTACGACTCATTGATTTCGCCGACTCCAGAAATATGGCCATACGTAGCACCTTTTTCCAACACAGCCTTTCTTATCGTTACACCTGGAGATCACCACAGCAGACGGAATCTCAAATCGACCACTTTCTGATTGACGGACGGCACTTCTCCGACATTTTCGACGTCAGGACCTATCGTGGCGCCAACATCGACTCCGACCACTGATGATGGTGATGGTCAAACAGCGCCCAAAACTCTCCTCCTCTCCTCTCTTCTTGGCGTAACGTCCTCACTGGGACGAAGCCTGCTTCTCAGCTTAGTGTTCTATTAGCACTTCCACAGTTATTAACTGAGAGCTTCCTCTGCCAATGACCATTTTGCATGTGTATATCGTGTGGCAGGCACGAAGATACTCTATGCCCAAGGAAGTCAAGAAAATTTCCTTTACGAAAAGATCCTAGACCGACCGGGAATCGAACCCGTCACCCTCAGCATGGTCATGCTGAATACCCGTGCGTTTACCGCCTCGGCTACATGGGCCCAAAACTCTCCGTCATCAACAATGAACGGTACCGACGACCGCCACGGTACAACCTAGAGCGACTAAAACAACCGGATGTCGCCTCAGCACACGCGCAGAATCTCGAGGTAGCATTGCCTGACGAGGGCGAGCTCGTGAGGCCCCTCTAGAGGACTGCTGGAGTACAGTGGAAACAGCCATCAACGACGCAGCCGAGATCACCATCGGGTACGTGGAACGGAATCGACGGAACGAATGGTTCAACGAAGAGTGCAGAACGGTTTTGGACGAGAAGAACGCAGCGTGGGTGGTAATGCTGCAGCAAGAGACCCGACAGAACGTGGAATGTTACAAACAGAAGCGAAACCAGGCGACCCGCCTCTTTCGGGAGAAAAAGCGCCGCCTAGAAGAAGCGGAGTTCGAAGAAATGGAACTGCTGTGCCGTTCCCAAGAAACACGGAAGTTCTATCAGAAGCACAAAACATCCCGCAACGGCTTCGTGCCGCGAGCCGATAAGGGATAAGGACAAGGCCTCTTCACGGACGTGAGGTGATCGAAAGGTGGAAGCAGCACTTCGATCAGCACCTGAAAGGCGTGAAAAACGTAGGCACGGGAGACCAAGGCAACGGAGGAAACGCTGACACCAGTGCAGCGGAGGACGGAAATCAACCAACTTCCGCGCTAAGGGAAGTTAAGGATGCCATACATCAGCTCAAAAATAACAAAGCAGCTGGTAAGGATGGTATCGCAGCTGAACTCATCAGATGGGCCCACCAATTGATAGTCAGGATCTGGGAAACCGAACAGCTACCGAAGGTATGGAATGAAGGGGTGACCTACCCCATTCACAAGAGAGGCGACCATTTGAGATGTGCGAACTTCAAAGCGATCACAATTATGAATGCTGCCTACAAAGTGCCTACGAAAACGGCTTTCCTGGGAAGCTGACTACCTTGTGGCAGCGTAGAAATAAAAAAAGTAACATTAAATGCATGTATTTATTGGACCCCACATTGATCAAATTTAGCCAAAACAAGCAACCTACAAACAAGGCACTATGTCCAACAAAAAAAGAAACAAATTCACCCACTTTACAGGCGATAACGTTCGGCCATCAAAATTAATATCGGCTATCATTAGCCTAAACATGTTTGTTCGAAACGCGACAAGGAAAAAAACCCTATACAAAGCGACCAATTTCTGTTCGATCTGCAGTTTTTTTCGTGCGTTTTCGCCTAAACGGCCAGCATGCTTCTACATATGGCAGTCGTTTCGTTTTGCTTTCATCACTGGAAGCTACCGTACCTAGGCTACCGTTTGCTGGAAGGAAAATTTACTACAGCAGAAGAAAAAATGGTATAGCCCGATCTCAACGCGGGGAAAGCCCTTTCCTTCGCGGCACCTTCGCGTGTCGATATCGCACTGTTAATTAATCCAATTTGAAAGCATTTTCTTCGGAGCTGCTCGAGGGCTTCAGCGCGGCGCGGTGGTATGGTGTGGCATCTCCTTCGCTAGGCTAGTTAGGGTTTTTGGTATTGGGGGGAGAGCAGGGTGAAAGGCATAGTCTTAAAAAAGTGTTTGTACTGATCAGAATATTCCAGTTTATTGAAATTTATGACAGCACTATTTTTACTTATTCTTCAATCACTTAACCTAATTAACAGCTCTTTTGTTCACATTTTGGTTTCATTGTTCGCACTGCGCGAGCAATTTCAATTGGCGGCTGCACTTACATTTTGTACAGCGCCTAAATGTGCTCTATTCTAATTCTACTATATCGAACTGGTTGCCGTCACTTTTCTACCCTGTTCATGGTAGAATGATGAGCACGAGTATGTTTATGTATGGCTGGCTCTTGATCATTCTCCAGTCCGATTGGGGATCCATTATGCCGTTAGCCGATATACAAGTTTCCGGGTCCGTTAGAGCATATGCTCAGAAGAGGGGCAGGTGTCTGCCGCTCTCGGAGGGAAGAGCAACTGATGAAACATTTCACATGCCGGGGCTGGGATCAAACCCATGACTATACACTTATGACGTAAACGTGTAGCCACTACGCCACGGGTCTTTTTAGGTTTTTTTTTTCAGGGGAATTGAGGAGGCTTTTAAGGACAAGGTATTTGGAGTACATTGCTCAAAATTTCTAGAGCACCGTTTTTTAGAACCGTTGAACGGATTTGGATTAAAATGCATCACGCTGTTGACAACCACTGAACAATTAGCGTGATGCATTTTCATCCAAATCCGTCCAACGGTTCTAAAAAACTGTGCTCTAGAAATTTTGAGCTATGTACAGGGGATGGCCAAAATGTTTGGGATAGGCAACTTTTTTTCTTTCACAAAAAAGTTCAACATGCTGTAACTTTTCATAGAGTGCATCAAATATTCTCAAATTTTGACCGTTTGTACACCTATTATATGTGCATCAGTGGTATAAATTTGAGCTCGATTGGTTCATCTTTCGCAAAGTTCTGTCCGTTCTGGTAAAACACTATTTTTAAGACTATCAATTTTTGAACTCTCATATCTCGGAGACCAGTGAACCGAATTGAATTAAATTTTGAGCGATTATCAACAATATAATAATGCTTGAAAATTCCTCAAAACATAGATACTTTTTAAACGTTGAAAAAATTTATGATGCATTGACCATTTTGGATCTTTTTCGAAAAAAAAATGTATTTTTTAACATCAATGTCATTGAATTTTATGTTTGATATCTAAAGATTTTCTTCTTCTGTTCAAAGGATAACTATAATAAGATATATTAGAGCCTATTTGGATCAAAGGAAGATCATGTTTAGTAATTTTTATGCAGTATTGTAAATTTGACTCATTTTCCTCTAAATGGGTGAAAATGTCAAACCATCATAACTTTTTTCAACGTTTGAAAAGTACCTATGTTTTGATGGATTTTCAAGCATTATTATATTGTTGATAATCGCTCAAAATTTAATTCAATTCGGTTCATTGGTCTCCGAGATATGATAGTTCAAAAATTGATAGTCTTAAAAATAGTGTTTTGCCAGAACGTTTATAACTTTGCGAAACAATAACCAATCGAGCTCAAATTTGTACCACTGATGCACATATAATAGGTTGAGAAACGGTCAGAATTTGAGAATATTTGATGCACTCTATGAAAAGTTACACCATGTTGAACTTTTTTGTGAGAGAAAAAAAGTTGCCTATCCCAAACATTTTGGCCACCCCCTGTACTTCAAATACCTTGTCCTTAAGGACATTCTGTCAGGATTTGTAGGCGTTTCAACGGGAAATTCAGGGTTATTTCAATAGTGGGGGTTTCAGAGAGGATCTTAGGAGCCTTTAAAGGGCGTTTCAGGGTATTTCAGAGTGATTTCGGAGAGATTCAGGGTTAATAGAAGTTTTAGGGGCGTTTGATAGCATTTCAAGGGCGTTTCGAGGGGTTTTCGGGTGCGTTCATGGAGCCTATTAAAGGCATCCGAAGCATTTCAAAATTAATATGATAATTTCAATGGCGTTTCAATGAGATTACTGAGATTTCAGGGGCGTTTCGAGGTGTTTCAGGGTCGTATCAGGGAGCTTTAGGAACACTTTTAAATCAAAGGGGAGGAGCTTTTAAAAAGAGTGTTTTAAAAGATTTTGTGGTGGGGGTTCTGAAAATCCCCTGAAACTTCCTGAAAAGCCTCCAAGATTCCCCTGAAATCCCCTCCGACCCCATGCTACGCATCTGAGACTCTCTGAAACCGCTAAAAACGTCTCCGTAACGCTTCTGAATTTCACCGTAAATGATCTGAAACTTCCTGAAATGTCTACGAAATCCCCCTCAAACCCAATCGGACCCCATGTAACGCACTTGAGATGCTTCGAAGCTTCCGAAAAATCCTTCGTAACGCTTCCGTAACGCCACTGAATCCCGCTTAAAAAGCTCTGAAACTTACCTCCAAAATCCCCCTTAAACTCGCTCGGATCCCATGTAACGCATCTGAAACCCTCCGAAACCCTCCAAAACACGCCTGCGTAATGCTTCTGAATCCCGCCGAAAATGGTCTGAAACTTCCTGAAATGCCTACGGAATCGTTCTTAACCCTTTGGTGCCGGAGGGATCATATTTGACCCCAACGTATAAACGGCTGTATAGATCCACACACTCAATAAAATAGAGTACTATCTTCGGCAAAGTTGTTGCAAATTGAGTCCTCTATTAAGGAAAAATAAGAATTTTTATATTTGAGACTTAATTGACAACCTAGAACATCCTGAAATGAAATAATTGACATACCAGTTGTTCTAAAAACTGAATTTGGATATGGGTTACGTTCAAATGTATTCATATAACCTTGACGAAGGTTATATGAATACATTTCATATACAATACATATAATATCAAAAGGTGTTTTATTTTCTGGGATGTTCTAGGTGTT
The DNA here is from genome assembly GCF_035046485.1 of Aedes albopictus. Taxonomy (NCBI): domain Eukaryota; kingdom Metazoa; phylum Arthropoda; class Insecta; order Diptera; family Culicidae; genus Aedes; species Aedes albopictus. The sequence goes on along the minus strand of NC_085136.1, from coordinate 296,416,845 downwards.
CCAAACTGTCCTGCAGTAAAGTCCTTCAAATCTACAAAAATATTTTTATGTGTTTTCGCCATAAATGATAGCATAGCATAATCGACTGGGCTCGGTGAAGCTCTTGACATCTATTATGTCATTTTTAGACACTGTAGGGATATTCCAGGTCAGCCAAACTACCATAGAGTTCAGAACGTAATTTCTACACTCGTAGCAGTAGCCATATATATTATCTATTGCAGTCATATCTATTCTGAGTAACTTTGTTTACTAGAAATTCTTATGATCGTTTGGGACATTAAGGATCATCCAAACTGTCCTGAAGTTTAGCTCTTTACAGTAACAATAGCTATTCTCACAATGAACTGTAACATCACGCATCTAACTGTAGTCTGTAATTTCCCTGGCATTTCAAAAGCCATTCCAAGATAGTTTTGAGATATTCCACATCGACTGAACTACCTTGAAGACCTAAGCTTCAGGCCTACACTTGTGATAATAGCTTTTGCCATTACGTTAAGTAGTGTTACATAATCCACACTGTATACCAAAGTACATAGTTCGAGGAACAATAAGCGTTGTAATATATTATTAAGATATTATGGGCCATCGTTACTGTAATGTAGCTTGGGTAATAAAAACAATCACTGTATTTAACATAAGCAGATTTTGTTTTAAATAGTAACGTTACACAACCAACCATGGACCTTTTAACTCCTACTTCAAGATAGTTTTGCGATCATTTATGTCATCCAATCTCACAGTACACTGTTAATCTACACTTGCAACGGTAGCTTGCTTCACTGAACAATGATACATAAGACATATTTACGAAAATTCTTCAAATATTAGTAGGCATCGTTTTGAAACTTTTAAATATTCAAAGTTGTTCAAACTTTTATGAAACTCATTTTTTTATATCTGCATTTGTTGTTGTTGTAAAACCCTCCCATTACCGACGCTCCATACACTAGGCGCCCCTCCGCCTTTTGCCTAAATTGGGAAGAACCCCTCCCTGAGCGTCACTTCTGTGCACGGGCCTGTAATTGATTATACAACACAGCTTATTATAGCCCAAACAAAAACTTAATTTGCTGTAGATGCTAGATTATAAATTAAAGACACCTGTTGATCTGATGATGTTCATTGAACAGTCAGAAGATTTACTGGACATGATAGATTACATATCGTAGTTTTGTATAATGAAAAAGTTACCGTTTTACCCGAAGACTTTAAGATGTAATCTTAAGAATGGTTTGGATGACCTAGGATATCCCAACATATTTGATACTGTCCTTGGAACTTTCAGAAGAATCACTGGACATGACAGAATATAAATCGTTGCTTTGTATAATGAAAGAAATTACTGTTACACCCGTAGACTTTAGGATCAAAACTCAAGAACAGTTTGGAGGACCTAGGATATCCAGACTGATCTGATACTATCTTTTGAACTTCCAGAAGACTTTTTTCTGTTCGGGACATAAACACTGCGACCAATATTTGATTTATTGTGGTATTCAGAAGACTTACTGGACATGATAGAATACAAATCGCAGCTTTCTATAATGGAAGAAGCTATTGCTACCCCCGTAGACGTTAGGATCTAGTCTCAAGAACAGTTTGAATAACCTAAAATGTCTCAACTGATCTGATACTGTCTATTGAACTTTCAGAAGACTTACTAGGCATGATTAAGTAGAAATCATAGCTTTGTATAATGAAAGAAGTTACTGTTGCACCCGTATACTTTAGACTCTAAACTTGAGAACAGTTTGGATGACCATGGTTATCCCGACTGATCTAATACTGTCCTTGGAACTTGCAGAAGACTTACTGGACATGATAGATTACAAATCGTAGCTTTAGAATGAGCTTTGTATAATGAAAAAAGTTATGGTTACACCCGTAGACTTTAGGATGTAAACTCAAGAGCAGTTTGGAATACCTAGGATATCTAATATATTTATGTTGCATCATATTCTACTCTTTTTATGCGGTTGAGAACTAAAACCAAATTCAATAACAACGCTTGGACCTTATGTAACGCACCAGAGCCCAAGAATGGGAACACTCACTTGCAATGAGTTACACTCACTTGCTGTTTTCTCAGCTCAGAAGCGTGCTATGAACGAATAATGTATGGACGACTTTTGCCTTGTGGTTTTGTCTAAAACTTTGCCGAACAAAGCATTAGTCGCACACACATGCTGAAGTAGTGAGGCAGCTGTGAAGGCCACTCTCCACGAGATGAATTTAAATTACTCTCACCTCGTGGAGAGTCACCATTTTTTGATAGCACCCTTCTGAGCTGAGAAAACAGCAAGTGAGTGTTACTCTTTGCAAGTGAGTGTTCCCATCCCTGCCAGAGACCCTACGAAACTTAAATGATCTGATACTTCCTAAAATGCATCCGAACCCCCCTCAACAGTCCCGAGATCAAAAAAGTTACGCGGAGCCCCGTGATCGAAAATTTGTTGTACCGTCAATCGGGGTTACTTGCAACAGCGGTGTAACTTGCAACACCATGACATAAATATACTAAATATGAAGTATTTTCTAATAATAATGAAAACTAGTATGCCCTACTATTTTGTTTATAGAGATTACGAGTATCAAAGATCGATTCAATGGAAAAAGTAGTTTTATTTCTTTGTGTATTGTTTAGCTACACTGTTAAAACGGATTGCTCATTTTATGCCATAAAACAAGCATGAAAATCGTGATTCTTCTCTCCCCTACGGTAAGTACGATAAGTCTGATAACCTTGCTTGCAGTTTGGGTACCTTATAGTAAGCTTAGCTAAACGATAAAAGTTTCATAAAGTATTGACTAAGTAATATAAAAAATCATTATAATATTCGTCAACCATTATGGGGTAGCTTGCAACAGTTGAATTTGACAAAATCTTCAATTATTTATCTTCTTCTTACGATAACTTTCACAGAAATAACCGAAATGGATTATTTGTTGATTACGTAACGCGTTCATTTTCAAATGACAACTCATTTTTTCCATTTTTGCACGTGACCGTCTAACATTGTTAGGAAGTACTATATTTTGAAGATTTATTCATGTTTCATCTTGTTAAAAGTTCAATTTAGTTTATGGACGCTTTAAAACAATCACCAACATCAATTCTGAACCTAGATGGAGTAAACTATTTCAGATGAATACCCAAATTAGCGATTTTGATATTTACAAAGTTGAATAGGTGTGTTTCACCATTTCAAACTTCAAACTACTCACTCTACCTTTTCAAGAAATGACAATAATCATTGTTGACATTTTGTAACGAATACTGTGTCACGAGATCCATACATATTTTATATTCAAGGGACGTGAGACCTGTTGTTAAACGATATACAGGCGAGACTCTTATAAGATCACTGGTCGGGGGGCGCAATAGGAATCCGCTTAACTAAGAGACTAAGAGCTTATGGGATTTCGGCTTTTTGGGGGTGTGGCCTATTATCACGGGTGTGCTAAGAGTTAGCGCAATACTTTCTTCAGCAAAGTTTAAGGGCTTGATAAGATCTACCATTTAGAACTTTGGTTCGTATGATTAGTTGGAAACTTAGCCGCTAGAGGGACCATCAACAGTTTGGTGCCAAATTGCACTACAGGAACCATATCAGGTTGTCAAGCAAACGTTACGATATGCGACAGCTCAAGACCCTGATAATTTGGAAGGATAGTGTCTTCGGGAAAGTTGTTGGGTACGCCAATAACTTACTGACGATGAGTTGCGAAGTTCGAAATTCCTCCACTGGGCAGCGCTAGTGAGCAAGTAAATTTTCAAAACCTCATATCTCAGAATCACGATAACGCAATTCTGCCACTAGGCGGCGCTAGTGAATATACAAATTTTAGAAATCTCATAGCTCAGAACCCTGATAAGTTAGAAAGTTGGTGTCTTCGGCAACATCAGTATAACATAAACTTACATAAAAATAAACACTTGTTTCGCAATTCTGCCACTAGGCGGCACTAGTAAACATGCAAATTTTAAAAATCTTATATCTCAGAATCCTGATAACTAAGAAAGTTCTTGTCGTCGCCAAAGTTGATCAGTATGACATGAAAATAAACACTTGTTTCAAAATTCTGCCATTAGGTGGCGTTTACCTTTTTTTCGACTTTTTCCAACTTTTTTGTGGGTTTTCGGCTTGGTAAAACTAGTGTCACTCCCCCCAAGAACTTAGAAAGTTGGTGTCTTTGGAAAAGACACAAATGCTGAATACTGAGTACTGCATACTGAATAGAATGCTGATAACTAAGAAAGTTGGTGTCTTTGGCAAAGTTGATCACTATAACATAAACTTACATAAAAATAAACACTTGTTTCGAAATTCGGCAACTATACGGCGTTGACCGGGTTTTTTCGTCTTTTTTCGATTTTTTTGGGGTTTTTCGGCTTGGCAAAACTAGTGTCGCTGCCCCCGATAACTTAGAAAGTTGGTGTCTTTGGAAAAGTTGACCAGAATTACATAAACTTACATAAAAAATAAGACTTGTTTCGCAATTCTTCAAAGTTGATCAGAATGACATAAACTTACGAAGTGGTGCATTGATAGGACAAACGCCGATTTTTATACAAAGTTGATCAGTATAACTTTGCCGAAGACACCAACTTTCTAAGTTATCACGGTTCTGAGCTATGAGATTTTTGAAATTTGTATGTTTACTAGCGCCGCCTAGTGGCAGAATTGCGAAACAAGTGTTTATTTTTACGTAAGTTTATGTCATACTGATCAACTTTGCAAGAGACACCAACTTTCTTAGTTATCAGGATTCTGAGCTATGAGATTTCTAAAATTTGCAAGTTTACTAGCGCCGCCTAGTGGTAGAAAAGCGAAACAAGTATCTATTTTTATGTAAGTTTATGTCATACTGATCAACTTTGCCGAAGACACCAACTTTCTAAGTTATCGGGGGGAGCGACACTAGTTTTGCCAAGCCGAAAAACCCCAACAAAAGTCGAAAAAAGACGAATTAAACCGGTAAACGCATCCTAGTGGCACAATTTTGAAACAAGTTTTTATTTTTATGTAAGTTCATGTTATACTGATCAACTTTGCCAAAGACTCCAACTTTCTAAGTTATCGGGATTCTGAGATATGAGGTTTTGAAAATTTACTTGCTCACTAGTGCCGCCCAGTGGAGGAATTTCGAACTTCGCAACTCATCGTCAGTAAGTTATTGGCGTACCCAACTACTTTTCTGAAGAAACTATCCTTCCAAATTATCAGGGTCTTGAGCTGTCGCTTATCGTAACGTTTGCTTGACAACCTGATGTGGTTCCTGTAGTGCAATTTAGCATCAAACTGTTGATGGTCCCTCTAGCGGCCAAGTTGCCATATGAACCAAAGTTCTAAATGTAAGATCTAATCAAGCCCTAAAACTTTGCCGAAGAAAGTATTGCGCTAAGTCTTAAAACACCCGAGATAACAGTCCACACCCCCAAAAAGCCAAAATCCCATAAGCTGTTAGTCTCCTATAACGCTCACCCCTGTCTAGTAGGAGTTCGTTAAATAAGAGTCCGTTTAATAGGAATTCGTTTAGTAAGAGACTCGACTGTACTCTCGCTTGCAATAGCTACCAACACTTTCATGAAAAATTATATGTCAATTGCTTAGTGTACATCTTTTCAATGCATTTTTCATGCATTACATCAAAAATTCACAATACGACTAAGCACTAGAATGTTAGTGCTGTATAATGCCAGCTAACTTAGCTTCATGTCCTGTGTTGCAAGTTACCCCACAGATGGGGAAACTTGCAACAAACATGTATTTCGCACCTCGTGATTAGGTGGCAACGTATTTTGGTAAATGAAGTGCTGCATAGTATTCTACTCGGGGTAATTAGCGTACACGATGCTCAACAGGATGTTTCAAATGTTTAGATTTTCAAGCAATGCACAGTGGGAAAAATTGAACCCGAAACACGACTAAATTCATTTTCTCAGCTGGGTAACAGGTTCTGCCAACGGCTGAGACCATTTTCGCTTGGAAAAAGTGTGCTGAATCGATTGGTGGGGGCCTCGTTGGCCGGAGGCCTCACCCTGGCCAGCTAGAGGGCCGGAATCAATCCGAGTTCCTTACGGAAAGCAAAATCATTGTCATCCAAGAATACTTTCGCACCCGATATTTATTCTGAAGCCGCAAATTAGAAGTTAACCGCACTCCGGATAATATCAGTTGAATATTATGGTCCAATTGTGGTTCCGGAACAGTCCGGAACATTAGGGTGGGGCTTATTTTAAAAAAATCTCTCTGGGATATGATTTTCCAAATGGAAATTGATCTACTAGTCGAAATAAGTAAGAAGTACAAAAATGAGCGATTTTGGTTGATCTTTAGGGGTGGCGCAAAGGGTTTACGTGATTTTTTTTTTCAAGAGCAAACCTTTAAAAAACATTTCAAATTAAATTTTCAAACATATTTTTCTAGACTAATTCGGTGATTCTAGAACCCAATTGGGCTAAAATTGTGCCCAAAATTGCGATATCTCTGTTGGTTTCTGAGATATTTGGAAAAAAATGTCGTGACCCATAAATTGACAAATATCACAATATGACAAATATCAAATATCTCGGAAACCAATATCACGCAATTTTGAACACAAATTTGGCCCAACAGGGTTCTAGAATCACCGGTTAATGGGTAGTACGCAGATCGCGAGAATTTTCTTGGCCTATCTCGATGCGTGGGAAATTCAGGCAAGGAATCGCTCAAGAAATGATTAAGCGTCGCTTTATTCCGTATCGTAGTACGGAGCTGGAATGAAATGTCAAATCAAATGGGGCTTGCTGTGTTAAATTTCTTGACCATTCCGGTCACGGAAAAATAATGCACTGAACGAAAATTACTTGAGCGGTTCCGTTTGAAGTGCATACCTCGCATAAGTCTAGAAAAATTATGCTTGAAAATTAAATTTGAAACGTTTTTTGAAGGTTTGCTCTAGCAAAAAATTCACTTAAACCCTTTGCGCCACCCCTAAATATCATCTGAAATCGCTCATTTTTGTACAGCTTTCTTATTTTGACTAGTACATAACTTTCCAGTTGGGAAATCATATCCCGGAGAGATTTTTTAAAATTAGCTCCACCCTACCAGTACATCCGTATAAGCAGATATACAGAAGACTTACTCTAATAGATATTTACATTACATTCATACCTATATTAAAAGTATGAATGAAAATAAATAGAGAGGCATTCAGTTGACAATGAATGTGGCGAAGCACGAATGAAAAAATGAGAATGTCAAATCTTCGAATTTTTTACTCTCTGGATAAAACTAGCCAGTTAGAAGATGTGGCCACTGATAATTCCGAGTTCCTCTGAATACCTATACTATGTATATCTAAATAATGCTGCAGCTTAATAAATAATACATAATTCACAATCAATTCAGGTTGAACAAAACTATATTGGTGGCCACTAAACGGCAATCCGGAATGCTTCCGGAATCCCTCAGGGATGCTTCCAGAATTCTTCTCGGTTGGGTCAAGAATCCTTCTGGGTTACTTCCAAAATACTGCTGAGATGCTTCCATATTCTTATAGGATGCTTCTAGAATCCTTTTGGGATGCTTCCAGAATGCTTCTGGGATGCTTCCCAAGTTCTTATGGGATACTTCCAGATTCCATCTGGGGTGCTTCCAGATTCCTTTTGGAACATTTCCTAGATTTTCGGGAATATTACGAGAATCCTTCTGAGATGCTTCCAGAGTCCGTCAGGGATACTTCTAGAATTGTTCCATGGCACTTTTAGATTCCATCTCGGATGCTTCCACAATTCTTCTGAGTTGCTTTCAGAATTCTTCTAGGTTGCTCCCAGAATCTCTCTGAGTTGCTTCCAGATATCTTCTAGGTTGCTTCTAGAATCTTTCTGGGATGCTTCCAGTTTTTAAGGATGCTTCCTGAGTTTTTCTGCGATTCTTCCAGATTCCTTCTAGCATGCTTTCCAAATTCTGGGATGCTTCCAGATTTCTTTTGGAATACTTCTAGATTCCTTATAAGATGTTTGCAGATTCGTTCTAAGATGCTTCCAGAATCTTTCTGGAATGCTTCCAGATTACTTTAGGTATTCTTCCAGAATCCTTCTGGGGTGCTTTCAGAATACTTATACGTTGCTTCAAGAATCCCGGGATTCTTCCAGATTCTTCCTGGGATGCCACCAGATTTCTAATGAGATGCTTTCATAATTGTTCTTGGCTGCTTTCAAACTCCTTATGGGAAGCTTCTTTCTGGGATGCTTCTAAAGTCCTTCAGGTATGGCACAAATGTCCCAAATGGAGGATAACGTGCCTCTGGAGCCGGCCTTCTGATACCTGATACCTTCAGGTATGCTGCCAGAATCCTACTATTACATAATATCAGGGATACTCCCAGAATCATGCTTCCAGGATTCTTCTGACTCTTTTATGAATGCTTCAAGAGTTCCTCTGGATTGTATTCGGAATCTTTCTGGGATGTTTTCAAATTCCTAATGGGAAGCTTCCAGAATCATTCTGGGATGCCTTCAGAATTGCTTGCAGATTTTGTTGCTTGCAGATTTTTTGTGATACTTTCAGATTCTGGGATGCTTCCATCCAGAGTTCTTCTGGGATGCACCCGAACTTTTCCTGGGATACTTTTAGATTCTTTCTGGGATGCTTCTAAAATTCGTCAGGGATGCTTTAAAAATCCATTAAAATGCCTTCTTCAAATTTCGTTTTCAATGCTTCAAAAATCTTTCAGGTATTCTTCCAGAAACCTTCTGGGATGCTTTCAAGTTGCTTCAAGGATGCCTACAAATTCCTTATGAGATGTTTCCAGAAACGGTCTGGGTTGCTTCCAGAATCCATCTAGTATGCTTCCAAAATCTATCTGAAATTCTAGAAACATTCTTGAAATTAGTCTTGAACCATCCCAGAAGAGTTCTGGAAGCATCCTAAAAGGAATCTGGAAGGGCCACTTCAAGGTTTCAAGGATTATGGAAGCATTCATTTAGAAATCTGAAAGCATCACAGGAGGAAACAGACATCCCAAAACGAATCTGGTAGAAATCCATATGGAATTTGAAAGCATCGCAGAAAGATTATGGAAGCAACCCAGGAGAATTGGGGAAGCATCTCCAGGGTATCTACTCATACTCATAAGACAAAATGAAATTCTGTAAGTTTTCCAGGTTTAACAGAGTTAATTAAACTTATGTTTCGTAATATTTCCAATTTGTAAATCAGTTTATATATTATAAAATATAAATACCTGGAAGCAATGAATGTAAGAAATTGATCTTTTTTTAATATGCAAACAAATTTTCATTAACCCTTATCCTTCCTTGATGCATTTTTAGCTGACGTGAAATGACTAAAAAAATCATATCTCTGTTGTTTCTGAACCGATTTTAAATTTTTTTAAATCAAAATGACCGGTAATAATTTGTGTTTCTATATCTGGACCAAAAAATGTCATTGGCCACGTGATTCCGGAATTATTCCGGGGTATCGTGGGGTAGGTTTTTTCCCGGGCGATGGTATGCATGCTGAATTCTGCCGAAACATGCCTCTTGACATATCAAACTGCATGAATTTACAAAACAAAGTCAGTGAAGGCTATTTCGAGTATTTTTGGTCACATTGGCACCATTCCGGGATCTTCCGGCCACCTGGTTCCCTCGGGGAAGTGGCCAGTTTTTCGTCAATTTTGAAACCCGGCTTGCGACATATCAAACTTCATGAATTTACGAAACAAAGTCAGTAAAGGCTATTTCAAGCATTTGTGGTCACATTGGCCGCATTCCGGGATCTTCCGGCCACCTGGTTCCTCCGGGGAAGTGGGCAGTTTTTCGTCAATTTTGAAACCCGACTTGCGACATATCAAACTTCATGAATTTACGAAACAAAGTCAGTGAAGGCTATTTCGAGCATTTTTGGTCACATTGGCCGCATTCCGGGATCTTCCGGCCACCTGGTTCCTCCAAGGAAGTGGCCAGTTTTTCGTCAATTTTGAAACCCGGCTTGCGACATATAAAACTTCATGAATTTACGAAATAAAGTCAGTGAAGGCTATTTCGAGCATTTTTGGTCACATTGGCCTCATTCCGGGATCTTCCGGCCACCTGGTTCCTCCGGGGAAGTGGCCAGTTTTTCGTCAATTTTGAAACCCGACTTGCGACATATCAAACTTCATGAATTTACGAAACAAAGTCAGTGAAGGCTATTTCGAGCATTTTTGGTCATATAGGCCGCATTCCGGGATCTTCCGGCCACCTGGTTCCTCTGGGGAAGAGGTAAGTTTTTTTCTCAATTTTGAAACCCGGCTTGCGACATATCAAACTTTATGAATTTAAGAAACAAAGTCAATAAAGGCTGTTTCAAGCATTTTTGGTCACATTGGCAGCATTACGGGATCTTCCGGCCACCTTCTTCCCCTGGGGAAGTGGCCAGTTTTTCATCAGTTTTGAAGCCCGGCTTGCGACATACCAAACTTCATAAGTTTACGAAACAAAGTCAGTGAAGGCTATTTCGAGCATTTTTGGTCACATTGGCACCATTCAAGGATCTTCCGGCCACCTGATTCCCCCGGGGAAGTGACCAGTTATTCGTTAGTTTTGAAACCCGGTTTGCGACATATCAAACTTCATGTATTTACGAAACAAAAGCAGTGAAGGCTATTTCGAGCATTTTTGGTCACATTGGCCGCATTCCGGGATCTTCCGGCCACCTGGTTCCTCTGAGGAAGCGGCCAGTTTTTCATCAATTTTGAAATCAGGCTTGTGACATATCAAACTTCATGAATTTACGAAATCAAGTCAGTGAAGACTATTTCGAGCATTTTTGGTCACATAAGCTGCATCCCGGATTTTCCGGCCACCTGCTTCCCTCGGGGAAGTGGCCAGTTTTTCATCAGTTTTGAAGCCCGGCTTGCGACATACCAAACTTCATAAATTTACGAAACAAAGTCAGTGAAGGCTATTTCGAGCATTTTTGGTCACATTGGCCGCATTCCGGAAATTTCCGGCTACCTGGTTTCCCCGGGGAAGTGACCAGTTATTCATCAGTTTTGAAACCCGGCTTGCGACATATCAAACTTCATGAATTTACGAAACAAAGTCAGTGAAGGTTATTTCGAGCATTTTCTGTCACATTGACCATATTACAGCATCTTCCGGCTATCTGGTTCAACCGGAGATCTGGCCAGTGTTTAGTCAATTACTTATGATAGAGCAGATGGCAGGACACTACATGTGTCCGAACGAAAACGAAGGGAACAGCAACAACATTCGTCCTATATAGTTTTTGAACGCTATTCCAATGGGCGATTCAATTCCGTTGGCATTTTCGGATAAGTGGATGCAGCTACTGTATCAGTGTGATTGTTTTTCGGTTCCCCGGGTCGTTTTTTCGTGTGTGTTGGAGAAAAACACAAATTCAGGCTTTTGCGAAGTCGATGCAGGAATTCTTGTTGCCTCTTATATTTGAACATGGCATACACATAAGGATTTCTGGGGGGTGTTGGGGGGTTTCGTCGGTGGTTATCCCAAGGTGAAGATATGACGAAACCACACCTCAGATTTTCAAAGATACAGGTCTTAAGAACCAAATAACGGTTTGCACTGCAAAGTTGATCGATTGATTACCCACTGCAGTATACCAAAATTTGGATCTTCAGGTTTATGCCCTTGAAAGTTTGAAGTGTGGTTTCGTCATATCTTCACCACAAGGAAAATAAATTAACTGGTTTTTGTCAGATGTTCGTGGGCTGGCCAGGCTTTTGTATCGAGAAAACAACCATCATGTTGTATTTTGAAGGTCTTCAGTGAACTTATCTTACTTTGCTACAATAAACCATTAGGCAGATCACAAGCAGGTCATAGGTATTTCTTACGCTGATGGTGGGTACACAATCATCATCATCATCATCATCATCAATTTTTATACCTGGCTTCTGGCACATCAAAAATTATAAATTTACGAAACAAAGTCAATGAAGATAATTTCGAACATTTTTAGTAACATTTGCCACATCCCGTCACCTGGTTCTTCCTGGGGGAAGCGGCCAGATTTTTGTCAACTTTGAAACCTGACTTGTTACATAACACACTTTCTGAATTTATGAACACAGTAAATGAAGGTTAATTCTAACATGTTTGGTCACGTTGACAATATTCTGGAACCCTCCGGCCACCTAGCCCTCCCTGCGAAGTGGCCAATTATTGATCAGTTTTATAGCTTCCCTTGCGCAATCTTCATAAATTTACGAGATAAATTCGTTTGAGGCTTTTTCGAGCATATTTTGGGTACTTTGGTCACATCTCAGGATCTTCCACCACATTGTCACCGGGGAAGTGGTTTGTTTTAGGTGAATTTTTAAACCCGACTGGTTATAATCCTGCATGAATTTACAAGACAAATTTATTGAAGGTTATTGGCCACATTCCAGGGAGCTTTCGGCACCTTAGCTCCCCCGGTGAAGTGTTTTCAAAGTGTACAATAAAAACAAGCCTGATCCTTATGGGTTGAAATTATTTGGAATTTCCGACGCGGAAAACTTTTATTTTCTAAATTTTGATCTATACTCAGGTATAAACAACCAGAGCATTTTTTTTACAGATAATACATATATTTGGAATATTTCAGGAAAACTAAACGGAGTTCCAGAAGTTGGTCAAGGAAAAAGAGTTGTCTTGCAACTAACTGAGCCGTATTTTGCTTCTGGTCGTCGAATTTTGTTTGACAACTTTTTTACGTCTATTCCCTTGGCTGAAGATCTTATTTCCAAGAATTTGCTCTGCGTAGGCACTCTTCGTAAGAATAAAAAAGAGATTCCAGTTGAATTTCATTCCGCTCTAAACTCGGAATGTGAAATTGGGTCAAGGATGAACGTTTTCAAAGTTGAAATCATGATGACTTCATGGACAGCTAAAAAAGGAAAACATATCCTAATGCTTTCGACGGACCCAGATGTCATGCCTCGCAATTCAGGAAATAATTCCAACGATTCCGTAGGAGCTGACGATCAAGAGAAACCAGTAAATTACCTTAGAAAGCTTTCTTTTTATGTGCCACTATATATGTTCTTTGTTTCGTAGAATTATGTTAAGCCGTTATTATTATCTTTAGTTTTGTTTGTATTTTCTTTTTCAAAGTTATTATTTGTTTCATCTTAACTCTATTCTAATTCTAGATAGATTAATGTTTATTGAAAGTTTTAATTTTATTATAGAAACCTGCAGTTATACTATTGTATAACAGATATAAGGGCGGAGTGGATGCAACCGATCAGATCACTGGAAAATTCAGCTGTCAGCGTGCCACCAGAAGATGCTCAGAGGCAACATTTGAGAATATGGTAGATTTGGCTGTTCATAACTCATATGTACTGTTCTCCTGGGCAAATCCGTCTGTGAATCTATCGAAGAGAAAATATATCGAATCGTTGACCAAAGAGTTAGCGATCAACAACGTACAGAGGAGGAAATCTGAGCCAAGGCTTCACAACGACGTCGTTGAGATTGTTGACCGATTAATTGAAAATTACAATCAACATTATGCTTGTTGTACACGTCCTACTGCATCATGCTACACATGTAGTAGAAATACGTCTCTGGGAGAATGTTTCAAATGCAAATCAGCTGTCTGCAGTGAACACTGCAAACAAAGAAAATTTTATATTTGTGATGTTTGCAAACACATTGCAAGACCAACAGTTTTAATACAAACTACCGTAAAACGTTGGGCCATATGTCCAAGGGTCAAAGATAGAAAAACATCTGTATTCTGCCATATCTGTGGATTATTTATGTGTTCCAAACACAATATCGATATTGTGTATTACAATATTTGTGACGGCTGCCAGGTGTAGCAATTGATGTTCAATCGAACCAGATATGAAATAAATGTAAAAGAAAATTATAAGTTACATATTCTTTTTGTTATTACTATTCAAATACTGCTATCACAAATCAAACAGATAGTTGGCAGAGCCGAATGTATATATTTCAGTTCATTCACCTCTGTATTACACGAACATTTAGTCGAAATATTTAGAAATTGGAAGATTTATAATCAATTCTTGAAGTTTGACGCAAGCTAGATTCCAAAAACTGGTTACTTCCCCGAGGAACTTTTTGGCCGAAAGATCCACGAATCTGTCCAAGGTAACCAATAATTCTCCAAATGCCCTGCAATGACTTTTTTTCATAACTTCATGAAATCTTACATGCCGTAAGCAAATTTCAAAAGATAATCAATGTGTTACCAATTCTCCGAAGGGTACCAGGTGATCCCAAGATCAATATAAGTGGTCAAAGGTATCAAAAAAGTTCGAAACAGCCTCAATTGACTTAAGTTCTTAAATTTATAATGCTTGATATGTCACAAGCTGGATTTCAAAACTGATCACTTCCCCGGAGGAACCAGATGGCTGAAAGATCCCGGAATGCGGCCAATGTGACCAAAAATGCTCGAAATAGCCTCACTGACTTTGTTTCGTAGATACATGAAGTTTGATATGTCGAAACCAGGTTTCAAAACAGACGAAAAACTGGCCACTTCCCCGGGGGAAGCAGGTGGCCGGAAGATCCCGTAATGGTGCCAATGTGACCAAAAATGCTTGAAATAGCCTTCACTGGCTTTGTTTCCTAAATTTATGAAGTTTGGTATGTCGCAAGCCGGGCTTCAAAACTGATGAAAAACTGGCCACTTCCTCAGAGGAAGCAGGTGGCCGGAAGATCCCGGAATGCGGCCAATGTGACCAAAAGTGCTCGAAATAGCCTTCACTGACTTTGTTTCGTAAATACATGAAGTTTGATATGTCGCAAGCCGGGTTTCAAAATTGACGAAAAACTGGCCAGTTCCCCGGAGGAACCAGGTGGCCGGAAGATCCCGGAATGCGGCCAATGTGACAAAAAATGCTTGAAACAGCCTTCACTGACTTTGTTTCGTAAATTCATAAAGATTGATATGTCGCAAGCCGGGCTTCAAAATTGAAAAACAAAACTTACCACTTCCCCAGAGGAACCAGGTGGCCGGAAGATCCCGGAATGCGGCCAATGTGACCAAAAATGCTCGAAATAGCCTTCACTGACTTTGTTTTGTAAATTCATGAAGTTTGATATGTCGCAAGCCGGGTTTCAAAATTGACGAAAAACTGGCCACTTCCCCGGAGGAACCAGGTAGCCGGAAAATCCCGGAATGCGGCCAATGTGACCAAAAATACTCGAAATAGCCTTCACTGACTTTGTTTTGTAAATTCATGCAGTTTGATATGTCAAGAGAAATGTTTCAGCATAATTCAGCATGCATACCATCGCCCGGGAAAAAACCTACCCCACGATATCCCGGAATAATTCCGGAACCACGTGGCCAATGACATTTTTTGGCCCAGATATAGAAACACAAATTATTACCGGTCATTTTGATTTAAAAATTTTTTAAATCGGCTCAGAAACAACAGAGATATGATTTTTTTAGTCATTTCACGTCAGCTAAAAATGCATCAAGGAAGGATAAGGGTTAATTAGGTTAAAATTTAACGGGAGATTTGTATGAAAGCTCGTAAACAAACATAGAGAAGTTGATAAGGGAATATGATTTTCAGAATCCTTAAAAAATTATGGCTAGAAATTTCAAATGTAGCATTTGGCATTTTTTTGTATAAAACCCTTAGAGGAAAAATATTCAAATCCTCGAAAAAATCAAATTAAAGTTATTTAGAAATCCAATAAGCAGTTTTTTTATAAACAAGATTACTAAATTATGACTGGTATACTCGTTAAATATTCTATCATGAACTCCATCAGAATGGCTCTTAGATGTTTTTCTGATACATGAATTGCAACAGGGACTTTAACTGAAAAGTTTTTAAAAATGTGTAATATGTAAGAACTTCTAACACAAGGCTATTATATTCTTGAATCAATTAGAAAAAATCATTATGATTTGTATCAGGAACATATTGAGGAATTGTCAATAAATTCTAATGCCGAATCTGCAGCAAATCATTCCAGATTTAGACCAGATTTATTTACAAAACGATCTCAAAATGCTTGAAAATGCGATTGAAACGCTTTATGTAGTCAGTATTTTCCTAATCAATGCAACTTAACAATCCAATTCTGATTATTCCTGAAAATCATCCTGCGATCCAATTTTTTTCACGATTTCTCTAAAGATTTGTTAAGAAATTTATTCAGAATGGTTCCCTATAATTTCAGCCCCGAAAAATGTATTTCAGAGATAGATTCAGGTTATTTTCAGAAACTGAAAATGTTTGATTAATCCGGGAGCGGTCGCGTCTGGTACTGAGTACACGCACCTTGAAAAATGCACGCATGTGGTACACAGCGTGAATGCAGTGTCGCTGCAGATAGTCAAAGACGCGACTGCTCGAGGGTTAAATTAAAGCAATTGATTTCAAAATTCAAAATGGATTTCTAGTATTTGTTTAATCCGCTACGAAATGTACCCAGAACTTCGCTAAGTATTCCAGGCTTTCCCTGTTAAATATAATTACTTGAAGATTCCCGGTTTTCAGGTGATTTTCAAGTAGCAGACACCCTGATTGCATAAGGAATCTGGAGCATCCCACAGTTATTCTAGAAGCATCTCAGAAGAATTCGGAAAGCATTCAAAAATGAATCTTGAAGCATTATCAAAGAATTCTGAAAGCAACCCAGATGGATTCTGGAAGCATCCTGGAACGAATCTGGAAAAATCAAGAAGCATTCCAAAAGAATTCTTCAAGCATCCCAGAAGGGATTTTGGAAGCATCTCAGAAGGTAAAGTAAAATTTTTGCTAGAGCAAACCTTCAAAAAACGTTTCAAATTTAATTTTCAAACATTATTTTTCTAGACTAAATTGGTGATTCTAGAACCCACTTGGGCCAAATTTGTGTTCAAAATTGCGTGATATTGGTTTCCGAGATGTTTGAAAAAAAAATGTCATATTTTGGTATCTAACCCAAAAAAAAAAACCAAAATTCGACATTTTTTTTTTCAAATATCTCAGAAACCTATAGAGATATCGCAATTTTGAGCACAATTTTGTCCTAATTGGATTCTAAAATCACCGATTTAATCTAGAAAAAATATGTTTGAAAATTTAGTTTGAAATGTTTTTTAAAAATTTGCTCTAGAAAAAAAAATCACTTAAACGCTTTGCGCCACCCCTAAAGATCAACACAAATCACTCATTTTTGTACAGCTTACTTATTTCGACTAGTAGATCGATTTCCATTTGGAAAATCATATCCCAGAGAGATTGTTTAAAATTAGCCCCACCCTAATGTTCCGGATTGTTCCGGAACCACAATTGGACCATAATATGCAACTGATATTATCCGGAGTGCGGTTGACTTCTGATTTGCGGCTTCAGAATAAATATCGGGTGCGAAAGTATTCTTGGATGACAATGATTTTGCTTTCCGTAAGGAACTCGGATTGATTCCGGCCCTCTAGCTGGCCAGGGTGAGGCCTCCGGCCAACGAGGCCCCCACCAATCGATTCAGCACACTTTTTCCAAGCGAAAATGGTCTCAGCCGTTGGCAGAACCTGTTACCCAGCTGAGAAAATGAATTTAGTCGTGTTTCGGGTTCAATTTTTCCCACTGTGCAATGTCTTCAAAGTCGAAAAGTGATGCAAGTTACCCCATTTGACGGTAACTAAATCTTCAAATGACTATATCTCAGCAATGGTTCAACCGATTTTCATTTTTTTATCAGTCTCTTGTCCGAATGCTATAGTTTTAGATAATTAAACAGAAATATTTTTAGAGATGTTCAAATTTCCTCTAGAAAAGTGCCACCGATACTATTTTTTTAGACGTGCTCATTTGGTTGCAAACATTCACAATGTTTCTGTGAACATCATAAATCTTAGCGATTCAAGATAACTGAATGTACATCGTCAAAAACAAAAAGATGAACATCCCTAGCGCTCCAGGCATGGTGATTAGTTGCAATTAAATTTTCAATTGGCTTTACCTCAGTGATAGTTCATTCGATGTGAAAAAAAACTTCTACCAATCTCTAGTCCGAATCTTTAAATTTCTAGCAATTGAAAATGAAAATCATTCTAGGGGTGTTCACATTTCCTCTAGAACAATGCAACCGAAACACTTTTTTCGGCATGTCAACTTAATTGTAAACGTTATGAACAATTCCGTAGAACTAATAGATATGTGTGGTTAAAATAAGTATATATGCAATATTTTGAACATACCTAGCGCTCCTGGCGCGGCGATCAAAAATTAGTTGAAGCCATGTTTTCAATCAGCTGATTTTCATTTTTTTTACTAATATGCTGTCCCAATATTGAACAGATGGTAGACATTCGTTTAGCCGAGGCATATTTTTTCTATTTTTTTCGCAACTGTAATAATTTTATACATTTTTTTTATTTTTGGAGGATCGTTTAGGTAATTTGCATGAGCCAATGGGATGAAACAATATATTATTTATTTTTTGGCCGTTAAATACAAGAAAAATAGAAAATTTGCCTAGGCATTCGTTTAGCCGAATTGTACAATTTTTAGAATTCCATAATAAAAATATCAAATTTCGAAAAATATTCAACATTATCATTTTGTATGGTGACCTGTATTATAGATCAACTTGTAAATTATGAATTGGATCGTTCTTGGAAGTGCTGCCATATTATTTTGCATGCGTCTCATATAAATATGTTATAATATTGAAAATGTTTCCATATTGAGATTTGTTGTAGTTATTTTCATCGGAAGTGTTTCATAACATTCCAGAAAAAGTATCACGACGAGTACAGGTTGAAAATCTACGAAAAACAAAGTTTTAAACAGAAAAAATGCCGCAAACCATAAAAAAATACGCATTTAAGTATTTTTTTGATGAAATATGATAGTAACACTTGCATAAATCACAGCGTTTACTACTATTACGTTTTCTTATAGCTCGTAATATTTTATAGACTGTATTCTGGCTGAAATAACATACATTGCACGCCTCAGATTTTGAGAAATAGCACCCAAAGTATTAAAATTTCATGCATGATCTACTTGTTCCATAATATAGACGTTCTTTTCAAATAAAACATGTTAAAAATGAATATGATTCAAATCTAAGACTCATTTTTAATATTTCTTCAGATTGAATGAAATAAGACAATGTTTTGACCATATCATGCATTTTTGTATGAACATCTGCTTTAATATGAACAGGGTTCAAAAATTAGGAATCTTCAAGCAGTTTCACTTGGCAGTCTTCTAATTCATTTAACAAAGCGCCCCATAAAGAATGAACATATGTTCCATGAAAATGTGCAATGTTACCCATAAATAATTGAAATCGTTCCATACTTTATGGAAAATTTACCGGTAAAACATAAAATTTTCTCATTAAAAGTGAAATTTTGCACCAATAAATAATACTGAAATGCTCCATAATAAAATACAAATGCTCCATAATAAAATGCAAATGCTCCATAAAAAAATAAAATTGTACCCATAGAAAATTAAATATTGCTCCATAGAAAAATTAAATTACACCATAAACAATTGAAACTGCACCATAGAAAATAGACAAATGCTCCATAAGTATTAGCAAGCTGCACCACATAAAATACAATTTGCTCCATAAAAAAATGAAATTTCTCCATAACTTTAAACATTTGCACCACTTAAGCAGTGCAATGTAAAGCAATTCAGCCCTGTCGAATTAAATTATAAGAATATGCTATCTATGGAGGATTTTCAATTTTTCATGGAGCAATTCATATTTTCTATGGTGTAGTTTGATAATACTTATGGAGCATTTGTCTATTTTCTATGGTGCAATTTCAATTTTTTATGGTGCAATTTAATTTTTCTATGGAGCAATATTCAATTTTCTATGGGTACAATTTTAATTTTTTATGGATCATTTGCATTTTTCTATGGAACATTTGTATTTTATTATGGAGCATTTCAGTATTATTTATTGGTGCAAAATTTCACTTTTAATGAGAAAATTTTATGTTTTACCGGTACATTTTTCATAAAGTATGGAACGTTTTCTATTATTTATGGGTAAAATTGCACATTTTCATGGAACATATGTTCATTCTAGAGTGTCCATTTCCCGGCCAATTTTCGTGTCCCGGGATTCGGGACAAAATACTTAGCTAATCCCGGGAAATCCCGGGATCCCGGGATTTTTTAAAATTTCAATAAAACCCAGAAAATTGATTTGTTTAGCTTTTGTGCAGTTGCAATATTCATTTTTTAAGTTATGGTTATTTCTGTATCCATCACAAGAAGTATTATAAAATGTCTATACAATGTACTGCACTACTACTTGATGTACAAATGTCAATAACGAAATACATATAAAAGTATCAACGTTATGTTCGCCAAGAACAGTCTATTTCAACTATTTAGTAGTTAATTTATTGCAAGTAATTTTCTACCGATATCTAATAGTTTAAGAGAAATAATTATCATAATCTGTATTATATCGCTACGGAAGATGTTTGTATTGTTGATATGTATCGTAAAAATCGCACTTCAATCTAACTTTAGAGTACCTATTGAACTCTTAGTTTCCGAATATTTCAATACAAAAGGTTGGACTCTTTTTGCAATTGCGGTTTTCCATAATTTTAAAATATTTGTACTTGTTATTGAGATTCATTAATTCTCTTCTGAAAAATTCAAACTATTTACATAATATAGTAAAAGTTTGGTCTCAGATTTCCAAAATTACAATGTAATATGGTATGTGGGCTATGTCCAGTTTGTTCTTGCTGCTACTGAATAAACCAATAAATAGAAAAAGATGAATGAAAAGCATAACATGATACCAAGTTTATCATTAATGATTGATTTTTTTTTTTCAAGTATGACCTAGTGTCCAAAGCCCGATGGTGGTGTGTGAGAAAACCGCTCATATTTCGAAAGCGAAAATGGCCAGATAAAGTTTTTGCCTTGATATTTGGCAGTTTTATCTACATATTGTCTTCATCCCGGGATTCCCGGGATTGTCGGGATTTCTGAAATGATATCCCGGGATTCGGGAAATCCCGAAATCACTCAAATCCCGGGAATTCTTGTCCCGGGATGTCCCGGGAAGGACACTCTAGTTCATTCTTTATGGAGCACTTTTTGATTTTCTATGGAGCGTTTCTATTTGTTTATGGGTGCAATAAATAGGCTGCCGAAGTAATACTCGCAAGATTTTCTAAATACCCTTTTGAGAAATTTTGGGTGGAAAAGCTTGTGAAATATCTGAATTACTTCCTGTAAGAAACTCCAAAAAATGCTGGAGAATATTTTCGTATGTATGTTTGATAGATTTTTTAGGACCCGTATAGTTATTACCAGGGAATTTGTGGGGTATTCCTTGGATGCTCATACTGGTGAGGAGTTATTTTTGATTCTCAAGAGCTGGTTTCTTAGTGAGTAACTTGAAGTAACCTCGATGACACCACTGATTGAAGTACCCTAAACCGGGGTCAAATTTATATCCGGGTCGAAATTGACCAGACGATTTTCAGTTAAATAAAGTGTACAATCAACATTTGTAATATTTTTTGAGTATTTTAACTGAATATTCTTGAGAATACTATAGAGGGTGTCTTGGTTTTATTTCCAATGTATTTTTGTAATAGAATGTTGCTGCATTTCCTTTGGTATAGACTACAGAGTATCTTTTACATGCACAAGAAAAAAAAGTGCAAATATGATCATTCAATAATAAAAGATATCCGTTAATAACCTTAAAAGTACTGAAAGAACGCTGAGCTAAGAAACAGGGTTTGCAAAACACTCATATTCCTATTACCTAGTAACCACCAGGATGAATCG